>NC_138887.1:88810027-88827527 GCF_965194825.1 Balaenoptera physalus | reverse complement strand
GGACTAGTACACAACTGGCCTCTGGAATGTTTCTTGGAACCTGGTTATTCTTGCTATCTCACGTTGCCTTCATCACATGTACTGTACTGAACTCTTTCTGGTGGTGGCTTACTGTGTCTTGCCTACTAGACTATGAACTTCACAGATCAAGAGAGCTGTATATCCATAGCAAGCACCTAGTACATGTGTGTTAACTGAATAAACGATGTGCCATCAAGGCATTAAGAGTTTCATTTGTATCAACTATAAAAGAGAAAATTTCTCTCTGGAATTAAGTGTTCTTAGAATCCTTTCGCTCAGAATTAGTTTGTGAACAAGGTATCAGACCTGAGAAAGATGTAAATGAAATTTTCCCTTAAGGCTACAGTGTCAGGCTGCTCATTTACTAAAATAAACTAAAACCAGAGTCAATAATTATGAATGCTCAGTTCCTAAAAATATCCGATTGCCACCAATACAATGTCTAAAAATGAAATAAAATGTAGCAAGAGAAGTTGAAGCATCCCAGGGAATAAAATTGCTTGAAAGTTATAGTACCTATGCCTATACATTGGTGGAATCCTTTTCAATAAAAATACAATTCTATCATGATTATCTCCATTTATATTAGGTTTCTCACTTTTGGATCTCAGAGAGCTCCATGTTTTCACTTGTCCTGTATGCCAATTCAAAGGAAATGAAACCCAAGGAAACCACATGCCTTTGGTGGGTTGCAGAATGAATGGGAAATTAGTATCTTCCGCAGCCATTAGCAGTATCTTTCCCTTCTTCCTCCCATTATAGGATATGAGGGTCATTTAATTTATCTCTGGAAAAAAAGGGGCTATCTCGGTAGTGTTCATTTTTCCAAATTCTTCAGGATACCATGTGTTACACTATTATAGGATAATTAGATTTTCTCCTAGGAAAAATGCTCCCCTTCACCAAAGAAACTCCTCTGACAATTCAAATAAAATAAAGGAAACCCTTTAAAGTAACTCCCTGTCTATGCAGCGCTCACCGATTCCTCCTTACATATCCTCTTCTCCAGTTGAATCATATAAAGGTTTTTAATTAACAGGGTATAATTTAATACAATAATTTTTATGTATTTAGTATTTTGATTAACTTATAAGTGTAGCATAAAGTAATCTTGAATAATTTAGGCACCTCATTTATAATCTTTAGTCATGCAGCAGTGGTTAAGTGGTTAATAATATAGTGTTTAAGAATTCCGTGAGCTTTGAGGATAAAATGCTTGGGTTTAAACACTGGCTCCTTTACTTCCTAGCTGTGTGACCTTGGGGAAGTTACTTAATGTCTCTGTACCTCTGTTTCTTTATTCATAAAGCAGAGATAATAAAGTACCTACTTTACATAGTAGTTATGAGTAAATGATTTTTTGTGTATGCAAAACACTTGGAACAGTGACCGGCTCATAAGTGATCAATGTTAGATACAGTCATGATATAATTACAACCTTAAATCCTTTTTTGGAAGAAGTTATAGTATAAATACATGAATTGCTTTTTAAACAACGTATGAACTTAATTAGCTCTAAAAACATTTTAGCCCTTCTACAAATTAAGACTGTTATTACTATATCAGAAAAGTCATAAAACAAAGATATAAGTGCCCCACATACAAATGCCAGGCATTAGGGCTATTAAAGTAATGACTAGCTACACTTCCTTAAAAGTACATTTAAGGTATAAAAGGAACAGAATAACATAACATATTACTATAATTATTCCAAAGAATTATTTACTAACACATTCCTGAACACTAAGGCACTAAGCCAAAATCTCAGGTCATGTCTCTGACCATTTTTAGATCAACAGAGGAAAGTAAACTTCAAAGTAGAAAGACCATTGTTGAAATGTTCGGTAGGCGGAGCCCCGGCACTTACACTCCTCAGCCATCCCATCCCAGGCCTCATCATAACTTGTCAGTGAAATCATTAACATACATGCATTGAATGGTCCAGGCCTGCATCACATGTGCTATGTACACTGAAGTTTATGAAGTCTGATAATATATATTCAGCTGGAGAAACCTTAAATAGATGAACTCAAAGTTGACTAAAATACGGAAATTTTAAGAGACACAGCAATATATATAAGCCTGATAGACAATAAATTTTCTGCCAAAAGTTCTTTTATGCTGTGGGTTGAGTCAAGTCGCCTGTGTCCATAATGGCATAAAGAGCATCAATCTCACTTAGACAGGAAAAGCCAATAACATTATCATTATCTCCTATTGCCAATGATTAATTTAACGCGTTTATTGCATACCCTCTAGATATAAGGCACTGTGGAGGCATTTAAACATCTATCAAAGAAGTTGCAGTCCGGTATGGGAGAAGTATGTACTCAAATATGTACACAATTGCCAGCCATAAGTGTCCTAAGAGGAATAGCAATTAAGTGATACTGGAGGGGTTAACAGCTGGGAGAGATTATTTGTCTCTAAGCAGGATCCCAAAGCATCTATACTCCTAATGGAATTCATTAAAGACAGTAAAGGAAGAACAAGTTCAGATGGACAGACGAGAGAAATTCTTGACTATCTATCCTGGTGATAAAACTCTTTCTGGGTTTGAAGAAGATATATTGTGGGTGGTTTGGATATTCATCATGCCATTTTTCCTCCCTGATTTGAAATTTATGCACGACTCCTTTCAGTTTCGATTTGAGGTGTCTTACAGATTAAGCGGCAGTCCTTAATAGAGCCCTTAATAGTAAGTAAAGTAGAAGCTACTTTGAGCAAATAGAATGAAACTACTGAAACTGAGGACTTAGGTTTTTCTTTTTTTTTTTTTTTTCTTAACTTATGAACAAAAAGAAAAAAACTAGTGGAATAATTGATTTCTTATTGTCTCATTTGTGAGATCTTGAATAAAGGATAATAAATCGACTTATTTGTAACGTATCTTAAGGCAGGAGTCTATGAAGTCTGGATTGGATAATCTCCCCAGCACTTCATTTGTTTACTGGGCACCTAATACATACCAGGCATCTAGGTTATCACAGAAGAGTACAAACTTCTGGCACAGAAGGGCAGAGACAGCAGGTAGACATATTTACCTTGACAGTCACTTTAGTAGTTCTTCTAAACCTGATAAAATACGTCCTATTCCTTTAAGTGGATTTGGAAGTAACTTCATCTTTGATTTGAAAGCAAATTATCCATTTGGTAGATAATGAGTGTTCATTTAAACGAGAATCCAGGAATGAATTGTGAACAGTTTAAAAATTGTTCTGTCCATGAAACACAAGATTTCCAATTCAACTATTCCAAGTCCACTACCTACTATTTACTACAGAAAAGCAGTGATTTAAATTTCTTGCTTGAAGAAGGAATAGCCAACCTCCTAATTTGATGTAATTTACACTTAGGAGAATTAGAAAGCTATCTGGAACTTCTTTAGATAGTTAGAGGGAAAGTATTCAGTGATGGAGAGACATAAAAGTCTGTTAATACTTCCTGACAGAAAGGTTGAAAGTCAGTAGCTGAAATGGAAGTACTTCTACAAGGATAAACATTACTTCTTGCTAGAAGTGAAAAAATCAATTCAACAAACATTATTTGCAAACTACTGGTCTAGGGGCTGATATAGAAAATGGTTCCTGTTCTCATACAGTTTCAGTCTAATAGAGGAAGTAAGACATACACACAAGTAACTTCGATGCCAAGCAGAATGTGATCCATACCATAACAGACAAAGTGTTATGAAAGAGGGGAGAAAAATTCTGGCAATGCATTCAGTCAATGATCTATGACGGAGGAAGGTGTCACTTCACGTAGGCTTTGAAATATATGAAAATGTTCATTACGCAGAGTTGAGGAAAAGGGCATTCTGAGTGGAAATGGGAAAAATAGAGAATTTTATATGTGTTGTAGGAATCCTGAGAGTGTGTAGAGGCCATGGGGAAAGGAGGGTTGGTGATAAAGAAATATGTTAGAAAGCAGAACAAGGTCAGATGGTGAAGGGCCCTTGAGTTGCATTTATGGAGTTTAAAATTTATTCTCTGCCAGCTGAAGGGCTATTGATGGTTTTTGAGCATGGCAGTGAAAAGATAGAAGAGTTTTAGGAGGATTAATTTGCAGAACGTAGATGGGATGTAGGCCACTGGAGGTAAGGTAACCAGCTAGGAGTTTACTAAAACAGTGTAATAAGGTCATGATGGTCAGGAATAAGGTAGCAGGATTAGAAACGTGGAGAGAAGTGAAGAATTAAGGCTATTGGTTGTGGACTAAAAAGTTTTGTATGTACTGCTTTTAAATTTATATGTATGTGAAATAGTTCCCTTTTATACTCTACCAAGAAGATAGAAGAGCCTAAATCTCTGTCAAAAATTCTAAAAGTTAAAATAGATGATGACTCTTCATAACCCATTCAATTTTGATGAATCTTTATATTTGTCATTTTAATCGCTCGAGGAAGAGGGGAAGCAGATCCTGGAATGCCTGGATATCAGAAAGTAGAAGATGGGAAGATTTTGAAACAAATTTCTCTACAGTCCTCATTGTGATCAAGCTGCTAGCAGAAGCAATGCCCACGTTTATAAAGGCTGCTGATACTTGATCTCTGGAAATTTTGTTTTTAATTTTCAGTCTGAGTTCTTATGTCATCTTAAAGAAAAACATATTTTAAAACTGAATATTAAAAAAAAAAAACTGAATATTGAGGGAAAATGGCATAAAAAAAGTGTGGACACTTTTTCAAGTGAAAAAATACAGTATATCCAGGGATGAGTAGCAAAGAAGGGTAAGTCTTTTTAAAAGTAGGTAACATATACCCTTGAGGGTCTTGCTAAGGATCTCCAAATAATTGGTGAATTTTCAATGCCCCTACCCTGTCATCAGCTTAGAGATTAATGAACTCTAAGCTATGGTTCCCAAATTCCTGTCCAGTCTCATCCTACACATATTCCTCTCTAGGCAGATTGTCCATGCCAAGGCAAAAGAATGATCTATTCTCTGAATGAGACTCATGCTTTATATCTTAGTCACATTTGCTCATACCCTCAAATCCTTTGTATCTATCTTCTCTTTCCTCATCTCTGCTTAATGTTAGGTTGAAAGGTTTAAGACTGCTATTTCTGTAAGCAAAAAAAAAACCCAGTCAAATATCAATAATTTCATAAAGTTCAACCTAAAAATTGATTTCATGTTAAGCATAACTCAAAGCTATCTCCTCCATGAAGACTTTCATGATTCTCCATGTGCATGTGTACACTTAATTTGCAATTTGGTTATAACTCTCTTCCTTCCTTTACTTGGTATCTTCGTACATATCCATCCCTGGATTAGAGTTCTACCTCTTTGTAGATAACAGATCATCTGCCAGTTTCCAACAGACTATGTCGCACATAATAGGTGCTCAAGAAATGTTTATTCAACTTAAATGAATGAAACATCTCTGCTCCATTCAACCTGCCAAGCCTCTACCAGAAGGAAATGCAAAGTAGCAGTTGGTTTTTATGCTCTAGTTTAATTGCTCAGTGTTACAGCCCACCCTCATAATGGTATATACCAAAAACACAAAGAGAGGACTAGCTACATTAATAGACTGATTTGTTGCCTAAAGAAATGTGTTGCTCCTTTAGTTGTGAAATTTATAAGTACCCAAGGCACCAATGAAAGGCAGAAGAAATGTTATTGTTGCCAACACCCTACAGCAGAGTCAAATTAAAATGGAAAACTTTACCTTTTTAGATTGTGATCACACTGTATATTCTCTAGAGAAATGTAAATTGTCTTCATTTTCTCCTTAATTAAGACTAAGTAAAAGATCCTATAAACTGTTCCTATTTTTTCTTTAAAATAAGGAAGTACTATGAATAAAGTTCTCTGAAACTGAGATATTCAAAACATGTTTAAGTCAATAGATGTTAGACTATAGACTCACAATGGTGTTTCTTTATTTAGATATCACCAAGAGAATAGATCATTCTTTTGCCTTGGCAGGGCAATCTTCCTAGAGAGGATTACCTACAGGATGAAACTGGACAGGAATTTGGGAGCAATATCTTAGAGTTATACAGTGTCATCATTTATGAGTAATTCAGTGGCACAATGTAAATTTGATTGGGCCCTTCATAAATACAATATTTATTAATACTGATGATAAAAATTTTAAGTCTTAAATGTTATGATAGATATCAACAAATGCTGTGAAGAAAAACTTACAATTAATGGCTCATCTCTACAATATGGGCGATTTCAGGCAATGTAAAGTTAATTTAATCAAACATTTACAAGTCAAGACTAAAGGTAAGACTAGGTAAAATTGTTTTTATGTGATTTACTCATTTTAGGAGACCCCCTTATATCTTTCTTCAGATAATCCTAGTTGTTTGAGAAAAAGTTAAATACATTAAATAACATATACTTATTGAAAAATAGTAATAAACATGATACATGAGACATGATACATGATACATCTTAAAAAGGTGACATGATACATCTTAAAAATCCTATAAGAATAATTGCCCTAGCATACCTGAAGGATATAACATGCTTCTATCAGTAACTGCGGATCATTAATATAAAAAATGTTACTCCCCAGATAATAGTCAAAAACCTATCCTCAGAAAAAGCATTAAGGCCTTCATGCTTCAGTTTTACTATGGAAATTAATTTTATTTGGCCCAATATAGCAATCTTTATCCAGTAAAATGAATTTATATATACAGTACATTGAGAAACATATTGAACGTACTGAAATATTTGTAGACCTTAAACCACGCATCTATTTCCTACTCAATACCGATTTATTCAAGTTCCTGCCTTTTAAGTTTCTTGATACTTCTACTTAATTTAGTTTGTATACCTTTAACCTACATGGGATACATTGATTAACTCTAAAAGAAAATGTTTACAATCATACAAATTCTTCTTTATCTCATATATTGTTATATCTTAACTCTTGATTAATGACATTAAAAAATATCAGAATAGACTTAGTATCGCTATAGGCTAAGGCTATCCATTGATTTGCATAGGTTTTGACTCACAAAATAACATCAAAAATTTTGTAATTAAAAGGAAATACTTAGAGAAGATGAGACTTCCTTTTAACTGTCTACAATGTCTATTTAGTACTTGGCACAAAGCCGTTGAATGAATAAATGATAACTACTATAAGCATTTAAAAATCAAAGTGTATGATTAGTACTTTGTAATTTCATATGTGTTTGAATAAATTTTTATTCAATTAGTTCAAATTTGCCAATGGCAAAACCTTCACGCTTACCACATAAGTATCATTGTTTTGGAGATGTAAAATGGATTCCAAAATACAAACACAGACTCCTTTGTTAAAATGGAAGATTTAGTTTCATGAGGCTCAGTTTTTGGTTTTGTTTGTTATTTTTGAGTAGCTATCCTGGAAGCTATAACCACATCAAATACAACATTTTTAAAAAGTCATTTTATTTCCAAAGACGTTTCACAGGGAAACTGGTAAAATAATTGATGCTCATTTAGAAAGCATATGAAAAATGGAGATTGTGGAAATTCAATTTTACTCATTTCCTTCTAGTATATGTACAAGGAAATGATATAATTATATTTGGAATTTAATGGTAGATTTATAGAAACTGCAAGTTTAGGTATCTCCATTTGTACAAAGTCAGGTTGAAATGAGAAACAATTCACATTTCTTAAATTAAACATTTGTAACTTTTAGAGTAATATTTTATTTAGGAAGTATTTTAGTTTAACATATCACAGAAATAACCTAAAAAATGAAACTAAAGTTTTAAATGGAGAAGTTTACTTTTAAAAGAAAACATTTTGCAAGTACTTTTTAAAATGAGAAATGATCTTAGGCTAATGTGAGTAATTAAACAACTGAAGTTATTTATATAGTCATTAAGAAATTATTTAATTAATCCTATTTATGATTTTATTCTTTTGAAATGATAATTCTGATTTCTTTCACTAAAATCTAGAATTTTATATTCTAAATTTAAGCACACGTTAGAGAAATATTTAATTCTCTTGTGTACAGAAGTGAATAAGAAGGTCAAATAATTAAAAACAACTAGAAATGATAAATTAGCTCTTATTTTATCAATTAAGAAATTATAAAACAGATCTTTACTACTATGATTCAATATTTTTCAAATTTTATTGTTTTTCAAGACTGTTTTCTCTCTTGTAAATTAACATTTACCACAGACATTCTTATGTTGAACGAACTGACCTTCCTTTTGATTTGGATGAGCTTGCACATAGTTGCCATTAGGACAGTACCCAGAACCATTATTCCAGTTCAGTAGATAAAAATCCTGCTTATTTATGGATGTAAAGGAAAATATTCCTCCTCTCAGAAATGTACAACCATTAAAAGAGGATAGAAAAATTGGAGTCCTCATGCCATATATACCTTGTTTAGTTTGCTTTATTCAGAATGTAATTAGAAAATGCCCTACAAAGTTTCTCATACCTTTTCACTGTGGCTAAGGACAAACAGCCAAATAAATTTTAATTTTTCATCTTGAAGTCAGAATACAACTTTAATACTAATATATTTAATAAATCTTGTAACTCCCATATTCTACTTTCTAGAAAATGCAGCCATTTAAGTGTTTGATTGCAAAGGAATATTATATTCTGATAATTGTAATAACATTTTCTCTTCTAAGCTACACACTGCCATTCTTAAGAATGCATTTTATAATTCTATTCTACATCCCAAAAGATCTGACCCCAAGGCAGAGTTCCAAAGTTCCATTTAAAGTCAACAGAAGTTCTAAGAAATATAACAAAAAGGTAGATTAAGGTTAATGCAACCTAATTTTACAAATCACATGCATATATATGTATATGAAATTTCTCTAAGATTTCTTGTCCTTACCTTCAACATTATATTATAATTTATTCAAATTTATACAATATTGTTTAAAGAAACTGGATTTTACATGATTTGGAGGCTCACTCCCAAATGATTTCACATAGTTTTGCTGTAGTGCTGATTATAAAAAGCACAATTAAATTCTTTAAGATTTACCATTTGATTTATAAAATAGATGTGATCAGAACAGCTGTAATAAAATGAAAATATAAATGTAATTACTTTGATCATTGAGGAGTACAAATATACTGTGCTCAATCTCAGAATCAAAATAGTTGCCCATTGAGATACAATTGGTACCATTCCATTTTGTGTCTCATAAATGGTAGCTTTCAATAACCATTCCGGTATAGATCTAAGGACTTTTATATTTCTAATCTATTGGTCAGAGAAATAAAAGAAAATCTAAATTACATCTTGACATTTGGCCATTAAGTCAGCTTTGCTGCTGCTCCAAAACTCCTTTGAACCATTCACCCAAAAATCGTTTTTGCCTTGTTCCTTGGACCAAGTTTCAGTCAGAAATGTCAGGATGGGCATATGGTACACAAAGTATATGTTCCTGTTTCTCTCTAATTTCTCATTGATAATTAGGGTTCTGATTCCTTGAAGATCAGGACCTCAAAGTCCTATAGTTGGGCTATAGTATGGCTCTGGGCAGCCCTCGCTGACATGGCTCACCCATCTTTTCTGGACTGTTGTCTATTTCCTTTGCCAAGCTTCCCTGATGGGATGCTGCCCGTTCACTGCTTGCTCCTGGCGAAGCTGTTTCTTGGATATCTTGACAGAGATGGCTCTTCACCAGGATTACATATGGTTCGTGTCATTAGGTCTATCTAATCTCTGAGACTGACTGCTCTGCTGGAGCTATTCCTTTGCTCAAATTAAACCACAGGACTGACTCAATGTGCAGTTTCCTCCTGAACTGTGCTTAGCTATGCTCTGTTAGTTCTTAGCACGAGAATGGAATAGGGAGTAAAAACAATATCTTTTATTCTAAATCTAGTGGATTATGTCTTCTCTGACCTGCTAATTAACAAAAGGGACCTGAGATTTAGTGTTGCAAATGGTGACTTTATCAAGAGCTAGATAACATTATGTGACCAATGATTACTTCTGTTCCTGCCTTTTAAATGTCTTGCTGATGTTACACCATTTTCAGTGCTCAAAGATTAAGATAATGTTGAGCAAACTGAAGAATGTCAGTTTCCACTAGTTATGTGAAATTATTTGGTCATCTGTTGCTTATATAAATTGTTTAATTCTATCCTAATGATAGAAACTACTTATGGAATGTAGGAACCCTGAGATAAAGTTTTAAACTGTGTTTATTGGTGTCAAAGTTTTTAAATACATTGTTGTACTTATTTGAAAGGTCAGTTTAAAATTCTCCCAAAGTAGTCAAAATGCATATAATTTTAACACATATTAAAATATAATTTCTTATGTAAAGTATCTTCACATTAAGTAATATTCTGAAGTGATCGTTAACTTTACATAATAAATATCTTTAGTCATAAAATACCCATATCACCAAATAGACAGCCACTTCCCTAAGCCCTATGTCAAAAGCTGAAGTTAAAATACCATATGGGTATACATGGTACTATGGTATTTCCCCCTGATACTAGAAGGAAAAAATACTGAATAACAATATTCATTTTTAAACAATTCAGTCAATTACTTTTTGACCCTCAGCGAAAGAACATTTCTAAGTCTCAAATAGTGTTAGTGCAAAGGAAGATGTACCTTCTAACAAAGTATCTTCTTTAGATATAAAACAGAAGCAGTTAGCTACAATACTGTCACCTAAAAGTTTTCTGACACCCTTTGCCTAAATTGCGGGGATTCATAACACAAAACTTAAATACCATCTGTATAGTTCTATAAAAATCCTTTAAAACCCTACAGGAACCCACAAATTTCCACTATTGGCACGGTGGGGATACAGCACTTTTTAGCTGAAGGCACTGTATCTCTGGGAGGATCTTTTTATTAGGAGGAACTAGAATGAGCTGTAAGTGCCACATACGGGGACTGGAATAATGTAAAAAAGAACAGCGGCTACTGAGCCATACTTGTAGCACTTAAAAAAAAAAAAGAGATAATAAAGAGCTGGCATAGTCATAAGTTCTGTACCATCACTTTGGAAAGAGATCTCAAAGCTAACTAGCAAAGTTAATAAAAAAGTTTAGAGGTTAAATAAAAATAGAATTAAATCAGAATGAAAATTATGAGGCCCAGAAATGTTAGGAAAAAAAAATTAAAGATAAATGAAAAATTGTGAATTAAAAAATCTGTGAAGACATGTAAAGCAAAAATATGCTTTTATGTTTAGAGATCTTCTTAATGCAACTTAATGATCCAAAATATCAGCAAAAATAGTGCAGGCTTAACAGGCATGAAAACAATGAGCATTCCACTTGTTCAAGTTGTCAGTCACTTTCAACTGCTTTCCTCTGATATACAGAGCCACTCCAATTTCAAATGCTTTTGTCCACAGAAAGATCTAAGATCTGTAGGGATTTTATATAAAATATCACCAACCAAAGGTGTAGGGTCTGCAAATTCTACATGTGCCTACAAACAGCAATTTAAATTTTAAGGCAGTCACAGAGAATAGAAGGAAGAAAGGTAATATTATATACTTGAACATTTTCATTATGTTTCGTGACACTTCATAATTTATATTAGATTTTCAATACTGTTGCACAAAACGGGCATCTAGCAGTCCCTTTTAGCTGTCTTTGGTTGCAAAGTATTATTGCTAGGAGAGGCTAAAGTTTATCATTGGAATGATATAACGAACTGAGGTTCTCAAGAAGCAGAGGATGTTGTAAAGATGACTGACTGGGACATGCAATGCATAGAAAGTTCTGGGGCGTGTGGAATGTGCATTCAACATGTTAATAAAAAAGATTAATGTGATCTCCATTGCAGTCCTGGAATAACACTACACTACTCCTTTTGTGCAATGCCGCAGACCTTGATTTCCTTACCCTAAAGTTTTGGCTTCGAAGAACACAACAAATATACTTTCTAGTCTTACATGAGCCATATTAACATTCTGATTCTATACAGAAGCTCATTAACTCGCAAACTTCAAACATTTGCTTTAATAAGAGGCAGAAAAAATAATCACCTGCAACTAATATAGAATATTAGCAAGTAGAACTTTGAAATGGCACGGAGACCAAGAGGATTCAGGAATGACACGTAAGAAATGATCTGAAAACTCAACAGTAGGAGACCCTAATAATCAGAAAGGGGAACGGCATGACAATGGAAGGCTTTGTGCGTGGAGCCCTCCATACAAAACCAGCTCAGGAAGAACGTTCGTTTTGATCTCTAGAAACAAAATTTGAAAACATAAAAATGGGAACCTCATTTAACATTTTCATAAGAGAAAGAAAAGGCAAACCTGAGCCAACTTACTGAGAGTGAGGAGAAACAATTGCTTAATAAAAAAGAAACAACTGATTTGAACTAAATATGGCGGGTACATCATTAAATTTCTCTTTTTGCCTCAGGTTTGGAAGGAGACAGGAAATGGATTGATTCTACCAGTGTGAGTTCACCTTCCAGGTCTTCTCCAAACGTTTTCTTCTCTTCTCATTCATTTAAGTCTAACACATGGGAGAAGAAAGTAAGTTCAAATTATTTCCACCTGAACATAGCATCAATCCTAACTCTTCAGGTAGTTTTTATAAGAGGCAAACACCGGTATAAAATAGGAATCTAAAGTAATTTTATCCATAATCTATAAAACTCTGAAAAGTCAGGTAATCAGGGAATATTGGCGCTGAGGTGCAGAAGGGAAGAGTATTATAAATTGTAATGATACTTAGACTCTTACAGGAAGTATTCTTTACTTTTGTTCAGACCATGATGGGTCTAGATCTCTTACAATAGCAGCAGAAAATAAACTGTAGAAATCTACTTGATCGAAAAGAGTCAAAACAATTTCAAAAAATTATTAGGTAAAATCTGTATTATTCCACCTGACTTTACCCTGTCCTACTTTCTGCTAAAATCCTCTTGAACATACATCTGATTAATACTGTATTAATCGCAATAATTTTTTTTTTCATTTCACCTTCAACAAGATAAATAAAATTTAACAAGGTCTGGGAGGATAATCACGAATGCGGTGAAGGTCTATCACTTGCTATTGACATAACTCTGGACAATTATAAAATACATATTAACTAAATAATTAAAATTAAAAATAAAAGTTCACAAACACACTCTGCCAATATTTAGAAAGATCTCTTAGCTAGCATTCTATTTCATTATCTCTTCTTCCTAAAAATCTCTTCTTCTCCCTTCTTCAGAGTTCTAAGAGAATCCTGGATTGTACTTTTGGAGAGATTACCTCGTGAAGTCAAACCATTTCTCATTAACTGTCACCTCCCATTTGATTCTTCATAATCACTATCATATGGTTATTGAGTGCTTACTTTGTATGGTATAATGTGTTAGGGGTTTCATATGCTATAATATGTCTAAAATATAGTCTTTGTCCTTAAGGGACCTGCCATTAAGCCAGAGATAACTGCAAAATGAGCATGCACATGTGCAAGCACACACACACACACACACACACACACACACACACACACACACCGCGTTAGTTCCTGATAATGATACAAGCAGCCAGCTCTTCAGAAATGTGGAGCAGAGGGTAGGTCCTGACTGCAAAATTACTTGGGAAAGCCTCCTGGAAAAATAGGATGAGGCCCTTAAGGAAAGGTAGAATTTAGGTAAGAGAGGAGAATGAAAAAGGAAAGGGAAGAAAGGCAAAGAGTTAAGGCAAAATAAATGCACTAGTTTGGCAAAAGCCTTCATTCAGGGCACTCTAAGAGGGAAAGCCACAGCGCGGGGAAGTGTTACATATGGAGCGTCAAAATGAAGAATATGGATGATAATTTGGCCTCTCTTGTTCTCTAAAAATAATTTATGAGAAGCACTAAACCATAGTTATTCTACTCTTCCAAAGCTTCAAAACATCTTTTCTATCAACCTCAGGAATACTTCTTTATTTTACTATTCTGGAGTTGAATAAAAAGACTAAATGAAGAAACAGTTTCAGTTTTGCTGTTTCCTGAATCTAAGGGCATTTACGTTCTTGGATTCAGCAAGTAGGATAATACTGAATTCATCACCGTTTTCCCCCCTGAGCCTGTCCTCTTCTGCCCTCTATTTCTCTTCACGGGCTTTTACAGTTGCTATGATTTTTCCTAATTTTCCTCTTTGTCCCCAGCATTCAGTCAGTGGTCTTGTTCTGTATTTCTCTCCACAGCACTTCTTGTATGGATTCCTTGCTCTCCACTCGCTGTCTTGTACTTAAGTCAGATACTACATCCTGCAAGGACTCATCTGCTTCCAGTCTCTCCCAACTCCAGAATATCCTACCTCACTTGAGTTTCATTCAGGCATGGTTCATTCAGTACACGTTCAGATTACTCTTCCTAAAGCACATCTCTGGTCATGTGAAACCCAAGCTTATAACATTAGTAAGTTCCATACTGATCAAAATAAACACCATAGCTTGACATTTAAAGCATTCAACAGTCTGGTCTCCTTTCATATATTCTACATTCCTGTCAAACCTCATATGCAATGTTCTCCAGGCACATATCGTGAGCTCCTGTTCTGGGTTGATATTATTCTATTTGGATTATTCGTTGCCTCCAACCTCAGATAACATCTTCTTCTTATCTCAAAAATCTCTTATCTCCTTGAGTCTGAGTAAGGTGCTCCCTACCATAAATTCCTGTCTCACGTTCTTTCACTTCTTATGGATCTGCTTCATGAATTATAAGAGGAGGTGGGAGGAAAAGCAAAGGGACTGACTATCAAAGAAAGTAACCACACAGTTATGGAGAGCCTACAAAAAATGTATTAAAATGCAAGATATTTTTATATTGTTTATGGTCTCCTTTACAGCAGTAATGAGGTATTACAAGAGGTAATATAAATCAGTAACTCTGAATACGGCACTATGAGGGACACAGGGAGCAATTATTATATTCCAGGCACTTGTTTTATTTGCAAGAATCCTATGAGGTACATAGTATTATGACTTACCTCACTTTCAGCTGAGAAAACTGAGGAAACAAATAAATCGTACTCAGCTATTAAGTGCTAAATCTGGGATTGGAACCACCACAGTCTGTCACCAGAGCTCATATACTAATACCACTAGGCCCCTCTGCCTCTTGCCAACAGTTGCATCAGCTTAACTTACTCCCTCCCCTCCCCCGACCAATGACAACAAGGACCAGTACCATGATTTCATTTCAGGACACATGACTATGCTACTGAAATGTAAAAAAATTCTTTCACTTCTGCTTAATTTTCAAAAAGTACTTTGAAGTGCATTCAATTATACGCAGACAAATTTTGATGGAGAGAATTAGATAACATTTTCCTTTGTCTAATAATGTACATAAAATGCCTTTTAAGTCCAAGCATCTTAAAACTCTATAAAGATGAAGATATAGAATACTGAAGTGACACTCCATCAATAATATTTGACATCCAACATACAAAATGTTAATGACAGCAGCAGAAACAGATTCAAAGAGAGAATGTTGACTCAGTATTCTGCAAGATAATTAAACATGATTATAATTTATATAATTTAGGAAAAAACAAGATTTGGTCTTCCTCCAATTTTTGTCTTTTCTGAAATCTATTTCCAAAAAGCCGAGGGAAGCTTTCCTTTTATCTCTCTATGGAAAAAACACATAAATATTTTTCACATGCACTAATTCATATAAGCATAAAATGTACGCTATATTGTCTATGAACATCTTAGTTTTCTAAGCCCATAATGGCACTACATCAGGCACTAAATATACAATTTTTATATATTGTTTTACACACACTATTTTTTCTGAGGTATTTTTATAATTAAAGTGTAACTAAATAACACAATGAAAAAATCGAAAATAGCAATTGCCAAACGAAAAATACCAGTAACCTAATAATGCTGTAATTTAGCCCAATTATTATTTCAGGTTCTAAAACACAATGTTTAATAAACTATCATATTGAATCATTCATTTTTTATTTTAATATCCTTATCACTGGACACATATGTTTTAAAAACCACCTCCCTACATACCCTCTATATATCGTTCATAACAACCCCTATATATCATATAGGAGTGCAAGGAGGTGCATTAATAGCTTAAACACTTTTATTACGAATACCTTTCATTTCTCTGAAATTGGTCTTTTTTAAAGGGGGAAAACAGTATCTAACTCTTGTTGGCTCTTTAAAGTTTTATTGTTTTAGCATTTGATACAGGGAGCGAGCATCCTCAGGAGAATGGCTGAAAGTCAAAGGCCTCAAGCTACCCACTGCATGGCTGAGAGGATAAAGCAGGGATATAAACACTTTTGTTGGATTGCTCACTTTTCTTGTGCTAGAGTACTGCTACTCTCAGGAGCATATATTCATATGTTCTCTCTACTTCAAGTTTTATTACTTCTTTTGTATTATTTAACACATCTAAAGACACTTCTAAAAGACAAATTTTTCCATTTTGAAAAAGTAACGGTTTGGAACCTGATAAAATATATTAATGTTCACCGTGTGTTTTTCACAAAGGTGATAGAGTAAAAGTGCTATAAAGCAATTAGGCACATGGTCTTAAAGACATTAATATGTCAAATAGAATGAGATGTCTCAAAAATCAACAAAAATAATATCCGGTGAAAGGTCAAATGGAAATAGGCTGCTAGAAAGACCATATTTCTCTTTCAGGCCTCTGACTAGATATTTAGTACAAAAATAGGGGAGGAAAATGTAAGAATGAGAGGAAGTACTATTCTTACCTCAATAACCTGAAATTAGAAGTATGTGATGTTTAACTCTCAGAAGTATGGACATTAAGTTAAAACTCATTCTAACAACTGAATGGATTGTTCAGGATTCAGATTCTAACTTTTCCTCCTGAACTCGAAGTTCTAGCAGGGTCCATACTTTTTAGTAAACAAGAAACTGATATGCTTGGCCTACTGAATAAGACCAGGCATTTTTTCAAGTGTCATACACATTTCTGAAATCCACAATACATCAATTTTTAATACATCTACTCTCTCAGCTCCATTAAAAAGATGGTAGGGGAAAGATTTTAGAGTAATTAATGATATAGTTAGCTGCTAAATATTAATAGGAATCGTAGTCTTGCATAAAATATAACATATAAACCTTGCCAATACAGACGCACCAGTAATTAAAGTTGAATATGTAATTACACTGATTTATAAGACAGGCAAAAAGTTACACTTTACCGGCTTCTATGTAAACTGTGTCTAACAGTTAAACTTTGCATTTTACGGTTTATAAAAACGGGAAATATCTTGACTACAGTTCATAAATGGTTTAGAGACCTGTAATAGTAGTAAAAATTATGACAACGTGTTCCATCATGAATATTCTTATTGGACCATACAAACCAAACTGTGATAATGATCTATAAGATGGAGACTCATCTTAGACACCGCTATACTCCCAAGGGAATGTTAGTAGTACTAAGAATTTGTAGAGGACTGCTAGTACAATTATTATAGGACACTGGAGAGAATCTAAAAGGTTTATTAAAACCAGTTCTGATACACTTTTTCGTATCACAAACACGG
>NC_138887.1:88802527-88805027 GCF_965194825.1 Balaenoptera physalus | reverse complement strand
GTCAGATGACTCCATGATAGCCTGAAATGAGACAAGATACAGAGTGACATAAAATAATGGTTTACTAACTAGGCTAGATGACACTTTCTCATCCAAGTCTTTCTTAAGCATTTATGAATTTTAATTTAATCAGGCAAAGTTAATTTTCCTTCTACTTACCTGCCTTATGAGAGTTGCATAAGTAAATGGAGGTCTGACATCTGCATTTTTATAAAACTCGTAGTTTGGGGCAATCTCTATAAAAATAAAAACTAGGTGTTAATTCTGCTGATAATTCCCATTGCATATCATTGATTTTTCATATTTTCCCCTAGTATTGGTGAAGTGATTCAGTGAGAGAGCCACTGACTAGTGAAAGCACAAAGCATGACAGTGGAATTGAATTTTATGGAAAAGGCCATTTCTGACGTGAAGTGCAAATGAAGCGTCCCTAGTTGTTGGCGGTACTTCAGGAACCGTGCAACCAGCTGGCCTGAGGGTTTTTTCCAACAGCCAGGTCCTCTTTTAAGTGGGTGGTTTAGGCATGTTCTTACATGGACTTTCGCCCCCCTGCCATAATCTTTGCTTTTCTCATCTAATACTTCGTAAAGCATACCAGGATCATCTCTCGTCATCTATGGCCGTCTAACAAAGGAAACACAAAACCCTCACAAGCGCCCACGTTGAAAATAACTTCACTTTTTGTACAAAGGGGGCTCTGGGCTAATCATGGTTACAGTGTGTGACTGTGATTATCCAGATGCCCCCAGGGCAGGGGTGAGGGGTTGGGGGTAGGAGGGAGCAGGGGGAGAGAGGAGGTAAATTTGTGTTCTGTGCCAACTGTGCCTCTCAGACACATCTTAAGCAAAGTGGCATGTAGGCATCAGGACCTCTGCTAGGATTTCATTAGGTGGCACCTTGACAAAGACCGATGCCTGTAAAGCCTGCACTGTCTCGCATAGGGCAATGGTACTTCCTATCTGCCCTTTTAAACGGCTCTTCTCCTATGGCATTACTCGCAGATGTTGCATGGCTACCGTCTTCCCTCGGAGATCAAAGGATCTCATTGAATTGAGGTGATAATATGGGCTGTCCTGACAACACACCTCTCAATGTCTCTAATGGGGAGAGCTTGCTTTCCTGAACAACCCCTCAGAACAATTCATCACGATGTGCTTAGGGAATCGCCCCTATCCGCATTTACCAGGAATAAAACAATGATCACTCCATAAATCATGACTTGAGTTTCCATGTGCTCTGGAATGGCTCATGTACAGTTGCTTCAGCTATAGTTTTCCTCTCCCAAAGTAAAAGAGCTCTACTGAGCATTCATATCCTACCTGATGACATGGGAATGTTGTATTTGTCTGAATGTCGCCTTCGTATGGCTCCCACATTGGGCACACTGGCTGGGGTGATTACTGAGGGTCCCTGGGTAATCGGGGTGACTGGGGCCGTTGGTGTGGTAGGGGTTTGAGGTAAGCTCTGTGGGGATGTCTCCAACATGTTCTTCGACATGGTGACACTAGACACCAGATTTAGCTGCAAAGGCCCAAGAGAAGGGCAGGAAAAAGGTAGAGACAAGAGAAAAAGACTTAAAAAGGTTTGACAAATGAGAGTGGTTTCACTTCTACAGCTGTGTTGCCACTAATAAGCTGCAAAAGGAAGCAGCCAATCTCAACTAATTACAGGATGAAATTGTATCATAAGAACTCTAATTAGAGGATGCTGTTAGAGGTTATCTAATAATCTACTGCAATGTTACTTAGGACTAACTCCTTGTCCTACCAGACTTCAGCAAAAGTCTATTTCCTTAAATACAAAGCCAGTTGCTGATTATTGACTGCCCCTGTGGTTAAACAGGTGTAGCCCCCAGTGAAGCAACAACAACAGCAATAATGAAGGAGGCAATGTTTTCAACCAACAGGACTTCAAGGAAGTTGCTATTCTGTTGCTGCCAGAATTTTTTTTTTTTTTTTTTTCCATAGTCCCAAATCTCAGCTGAGAGGCTCCAGCCAGCTGGAAAATTTTACACTGACCTTTAGTCTCCTTGCTAATTTGGTGGAATGGTAATGACATTACTACATATTCAAACAAAATTGTCTTAATTGCAAATTAGCCGGAGGAGGCTGAAAATTTTCAAATTAAATCTGATTGGAGATGGAGAGAGGGAAATGGAATTTCCTCACTAACAATCATTTGTGGCATGTGTTAACAAATATAATGAAATGTCAAGTTTGCCAATTCCTCTGGAAGTATCATTTTCAATTTATGATTACAGTGTCACTTAATGCTGATGTACCCTGGAAAGTGGGTGTCAGGGTAGAAAAAAGGAAAAAGGTGAGAATGTATGCAAGCTGTTTAACAGTGTGCCCTTCATTACTCCCCTCAGAAAGGCCCTGTTCTTCATTATCAAAGAACTCATATCACCTCTGTCATATTTACCACACATCTTTTGTCATAAATAGCATCCAATTAGCAAAATTTTTATGCAGGGCAGCACATAAAAAGATTTCTGCCA
>NC_138887.1:88797527-88800027 GCF_965194825.1 Balaenoptera physalus | reverse complement strand
CTACGCTATTGGGTTGGCTTCAATCTCATATATATTTTTAGGGAAACTGCAATTTTTATTTTCTATAATCACCCATTTTCCTTGTCATAAACTCTCTAAATTAACATGATGTGTACTCTATGGTAAAATGTACCAACATGTGCAATACATCTTAACTGAAATAACAACCAAAGAAAGAGAACAAGATTGGCTTTAAAAATACTATGACATTTTGACACAACATTTGATAAAAAAAATCTATTTATATGTATCTGATGATTGATCCAAATCCTCTTCGGCATACCACATACCTCTCTATTTGTGATTTGTACTGTTCTGCTTTACAGGTTGCTCAAAAGTGGGTTTCCTTTTAATATCTGTAAACCTATCACAGAAAGATATTCTCTCTGGCTTCAGCCTCAAGGCGGTGATTTGTGCACTGATAGGTGTACTTTGTTTAGTGTCACCCGTGGTGTAGATTGGATAGATTTTGTAAAAGATAGCATTACTTTAAAAGAAACATACAATTTGACAAGCGATTGCATTTTACTTTCATTTTATTGCCATATTTTTCATCACACTCATTGTTTTCTAACTGTCGCTAAATTGTTCATTTTCTTAGTCTGTCACATCGGTAGAGCTATTTACTGTTTATAAAGCAATATGCACTTACAGGTTTGGGAGATGGTTTGGGCTCTGAGGGTCGCATGTGCAAGTGGGTCATCATTGCTTGAAGACGTTCGCGTTCTTTAGAAAGCTGTTAAGAAAAAGTGAGATCAGAAGCATTTTAGAAATGACTGATACAGCTATTTTATTGCAGTGATACATCTTATCATTGAGCTTGTCTGCGAGTAATGATTTCTGCATATAAAAGTCTGTGTCCGTAGGAACTTATCTGGGAGGAAATGCAACTTTAGCTATGGAGGGGCGGGGAACAACTTTTATAGCTTTCCTTATGTTAAAAGGTCAGAGAAAACAAATAACACTTCATCTTTTTGTCAATAAGAGAATTGAGGTCACAGTTGCCTCAACAGTAACAAGTTACTGAAACCATAAATTAGAAGGCCCATGGTGTCTCTTTAAAGTCCTGTGGACACTGTTAGCTATGGACTAGTGCCAGCAGCTGTGAAGGGGTGAAGGGTTCTCAAAGCGAAGTGCCTGCCAGGATTGTCTCCACACTTCATGCATTCCCACTGAGGTCCAGTTAGTGCCCCCTGCAATCTGCCATCATCAATCTAATTCAATAGAGTGACAGAGACCGGGCAGTGCGAAACGCTGAACTCTGCCACGGTGTAGGTATCCACACTTGCGCTGGGTCTCATTACAAGTGACGGACCTTACTTTTCCATCAGTCAGACACATCAGAAAAAAAAAAGGAGGCATAATTGGTCACACTGCAGACTGTCTCATCAGCCAAACTCTTAGTTTTAGTCTACCTTTCATAAATGGTAAACAGGTTTACAAAAAAGCTTTTTAAACGACAGCAGCGACAATGCTTTTTATGTGTTCTTGATTATTTTACAAGTCAAAATATTTTTAGGAGCTGCCTGGAAAAAGAGCAATGACATTTACGCGTTTAGTGAATGATGAATTTAAAACAATTTAAGACGTAGTAAAGTATGAAGACAAATAAATTGTATGTTTAATTAAATGAAACAAGGTATTGGTTTGATTGAGAAAAAATAATCTTAAGATGAAATGCTAGAGGAAGCCTTAGAGGGTTAGAAAAAATGTAGCAAAAATCATATTGAGGGTGATATAATTGCTTTATGATCAGTTTTATGAGTTCTATTTATTTTTGGCCAAATTCTGTTTCAATATTAACAGTAATGTTTTTTAACTTAAGTTAGCAGCATTTGATACAATACACATATTACCATCTGTGATATTGTAATTGATGTGCCATTACTCCAAGTCTTAAGGATTCTTGCAAGATCTTTAATTAAAAATACACTAGAGGTAGAAAAGGAAAAGATTTTATTTAGAGTATTAAATTACAGGCATGATACTGTAAAGGCTTTTTGCTATAATATAAAATCGCATGGAAAAAAACAAGATTAGCTCATGTAAAAACTGTCTCTGCAGTAAAATCATATCCAACTGGGGTGTTGGGTCTAACCTTTTGTAGGGAAACTTAGATTTGACTCCTTTGGGATAGCCAAATGTATATGATATAGTCTAAAGGTTATATTAAGTCTAAGTGGTAAGTACATTAAACTACAACAATCCACCCTGAGTTATCAATCATTGCTATCACTATAAACAATCTAAAATTCCTTGTATTTCTATGAGTCATTGTGTTAAAAGACACAGGATCTGCCCAGTACTCAATTTAACGACCAGAAGTCAGAGAAAGGAGTCCATTAAGGGAGGCTCTGACAAACCTGTATTTCTAACTGCTGCACCACCTGCATTTGCACTCGACACTGGGCAGTGCTTCTGTCGTCCAATGCATGTTCGTTGTTAAGGTGCCTAAACAAACACAAAACACAAAACGGAATGTTAAGCCACGGCTATCTCA
>NC_138887.1:88777527-88792527 GCF_965194825.1 Balaenoptera physalus | reverse complement strand
CTTTTATTTCAAACCAATGGATAAGCTGTCTGATACAAAGTACAGCTCAAGCTGTACAATGTATTTCTAGTGCATTTTAGAAATAAAAATGCCACAATAATATTTTCTCAAACACCTTTTATAGTAAACACTGGGTACAAAATTTCTGGAGCATGGATAAACAAAAAACCTGAGAGCTAAAAACCTTTCACAGCTTTTTGACTTGCCTGACATTTTTCCCCCCAAGACTCTCAATCCTGTCCATTATTACAAAAGAAAAGCAAAATCTTCTTTCCAAGAAAATCGGTATTAGTGGTGATGCCTTCTTCAATTCACTTTCCACAGAGACACTAAATCAACATTTTTTTCTGAACAACTGAAATTAATTTAATAAAACGTCATTTTATTTCTCTTCAAATTTCCCACACATTTTTAAGAAAAAGACAATACTAGTATGGAAATATGTCTAATATTTCATTTCAGTACAGTACACTGGCATTAGCTCTATTAACAGAATTTATCACAGATCTTTGACTTACAGAATCTAAGCATATCATAACAAAAATGGACTAAAAGAAAGGCCTTAAAATCTACTGTCATTTGTTCTGTCATCCCTATAAAGTTAATGGGTTGGAAAAGTGGTCAGTCTTTGGGAACAAAGTTGATATTTAATTGAAAGGAAATGCTTTTTTAATTGTAACTTCTTCAGTTTTTAAAAAATACTAATTTGAATATGAAAAAGACCCATGGAGGGTAAAATGAGAGTTCATATTTATAAGCTTGTTAGTAATAAAAATATGTATACAAATTTGAGACGAATAACAATGCTCCTTTCCATGTGCCATAAAGGAAATCATACTGAAACAAAGACATGTATTTTTTTCTTAAAGCTTTATTTTGAATTTTGTCAAAAACAACAACTTAGAGCAATAAAATGTTTGGTGACTGAGCTAGTTCTATGGCTTAAATTGCCATACTGAAGAAATAGCAGCAATAGTGCTCTAAATAATCTTAATGATAAGGAATAATATAACATATTAATAAGGACTAATATATTCAAATGAAGAAATATGAAATTAGTTCTTTACAGAATTATATTCTTATATTCTGTCTTTATTTTAGCAAATGTTATTTTTCTTAGAGAGGACAACTTTAGCAAAGTTACTTAACATTTTAAGAGCTCTCTTTGCTTTTAGAACGGTCAAATCAGTTTCCTATCCAACAAAGTGGTAGCTCACAACTGTTCTGGATAATAGGAGTGCAAATTTTCATTCAAGGCCATGTAGAAAATCCATAATAATATAGGAAGATTTTTTTCTTTTAATTGGTCAGAAATAAGAAAAGGTTAAAAAAATCCTTGTGGAAGTCTTACTGTAATTCAGTTATACAGTTATTATGATGCCAAGTACTTGTGCCTTGTTGTTAAGGTGCTTTTGCTCTATACTCTGTAGTCTACCATTTGTAAACACATCTTTCTGATGTTTCTGCCAACATCCTGGCAACAAAGCAGTGCAATTTCAAATGAGCTAATTAACTTAATTGTTGATGAAGCATGAAACAGTTCATTCACCCTGTTAGCTGCTCCATGACAACATAAGAGTCTCAGCCTGTGAAGTTACTCATCTCCATAAACCTATCTGTAGCTCTCTGTTTAGATCTCTTGTATACTGAAATTGTGCGTGGAAAATGTTTCATGAAAGATGCATATACTCATTTGAAAAAGAACCTCTTATGAATTAAAAAAAATAAATTATCACTCTATGAAGAAATTAAGGACACACAAAGTTGATTTTAAGCTAGAGAAGCCATATAATCTATCATACAAACATAGGGCCATGTATGTTTCTTTATGATTCTCAGGGCAACAAGTAACAACATGGAGAAAATAACAACTATCTTAAAATTTTAGTTACTATTAACTTTCAGTTTTTTATTCTTGCTGTTAAATAAATACATTAAATATTATTTAAAGTAAGAAATATAAAGTCTGCAATAAAAAATAAACCTTTAAAATCTGTCTTTTGTTTAAATATATGTATGTGTGTGTGTGTGTGTGTGTGTGTGTATATATATATATATATATATATATATATATATAATATGACTTCTCACATAATGTTACTGGAAATTTTTATTGAAACCTTGAAATTTAAGTGAATCCAACAAACACGTCTTCCAGTTATTAATGACACTGCTATAGTAGGGGTACTTCTTTCTTCATTCATTCAAAAACTTTTATTGGATGATTTGTAAAATGTTCTCATGAAAAGGTAAAGAGGAAGAGTTAACCGTCTTAGCCTGACTTTGCTAATCTACTTGTTGGAACACACAGAAAACTTACAGTGTGCCTTATGATGGACCTTCACTTTCTTCCTTCAGCTTTCTTTCATTTATTTACAACAATCTGCTTAAAACTCCCATACAATCCACTCCCTCCCCTAAAAAAAGTAAAAAACCTACTTTAAAAACTGTCCAAAGTCTTCACAAATGCTTTCACAGCCTGGCCATTTGCAAACTCCATGGCCGTAGAGAGTGTGAGAGGCCCCAGTCTCCTCATGTGATGAGCTGCAGCAAAAGAACATGGCATCAGATTGATCTCAAAAAGCCATAATCGTTGCAGGCTGCTAGCGCCTGTCAGGTTACGATCAGTGACAAACAGGTCAAAACAGGTCAATTCAGCTCAGAGCAGTCAGAAAAATTTAATCGTTCTATTGAATAGTTCAACTGCCAAGGCTAGATGATGTTCCAATTAGAGGAGAAATAGAGCCAAAGATGACTGTTAATAAACGATGAAAAACTAAGAGGACTGTATAATATCATATGCTAATCCTGCCATATGACCTTAACGTAACATTTACCTCTAAATAAAAATATATATATTCATATGTGGTCAAGTGAAAAAACCCTGTGTTTTTAAGAAAGTCATAGGAAAATCACCATAAGATTTTTGAAATGTTCTTTTTAGAGAAGATATGGACCTTTAGAATCATTTACATTGTTTAATATTTATGTGTGAACCATATATGTTTCTGCTAGTTACAGCTGATTTAAAAATTCTACTTTGGAACGGTATTCATTAGCTATCTCTTTCTACAATTATCCAAGACTTTTGATAAGTGAGTATTACATCAGATAGACAGATCCTAGAGACATCAACCAACTTCTGAACTATATAATCATCAAATTACTCTCAATTAAAACAACAGCGTGAAAGCATTCAAAGGCATACCATTTTATAATAATGAAAGCTAACAAGAAAAAAATTTTCATGATACTTCTAGGAAGACATAAAACATCACCAAACTACAGCATTATATCTTAAACTGTACTGTAATTATATGTACGTTTCTTTGAAAAAACATTTGCTTAGGGGAAAGGGTTTGTGGCAGCTAGGCAGGTATTCACGTACATAACAGAACACTATTAATCCACTCCACTTAAATATGAATTTTACAGCTATATATCATATGAGACTAAGCCATTCTGTTAAGAAGTCCTACACTTATGCTTCATCTTTTAAAAAGATAGTTTTCATATTGAGCAATATTTTAGCTTCTATAGTTTATGTAAATTACATTAAAGGACCTGATTAGATAACGATATGCCTGCATAAATAGAACTAAATGGACAAAAAAGTACATGGGCGATCCTTTTACAAAGGCAGTTTTTACACAACTAAAATAAAACATTAAGTTGAAAAATCACCTAATATAATGTACTCAGTGTTGGTAACTGAAATCAAATAATTTTTCTTTATGAATATTGAGGTAAATTTATTCAGAAAGTTACCACCGTAAGTTCATTTTTATTATATATTTATAATTCCATCATGCCACAACCATAAAAAAGGCAAACCAGATCTTCTATCTTCTGGTTTATGATACCTGTGTTTATATGTTTATGTATATCCATTCTCTGTTTTCTAAGCACATGTTTGTAACATATATAAGGGGGATATATATGCATCTTTAATTATTTGAAACTGGTTAAGTTTTAAAATGGTAAAAATGTTCTCATTTCAGCAATCAGGTTAATCACAACACCTTAGCCATAAAAATATATTGACACAATAATTCTGCATGCACTTATTAACAAGTAACTTTTTTCAGGAAATTCCCCACTCTATCCATTAAACTGCTGGTATCTGAATTGCTTTTTTTCTAATATAAAATAATATAAATACAAATAATCTAAAGGTTTCTATCTATTTAATTAGTTGTTCTACACATTCTGCCCCTGTTAAGTACAAATCATTATTTTTAGTTTCACAAATGGTGAAAGTAAAGTTTGGTGACATGTAACAGAATGTATCTCCTGAGATTTACCTGTCTCGCCTTGCATTTAGAACTGAAGACTGTCCATTCACCATGGAGTGATGGGTTATTGGTGGTGACGCTTTGGAAGCGGTGGGGGAGGTAGTCGAGGAGGAATTGTTAGTAGTGAGGTCTAGCCCTCCATGCTTAATGCCGTTGTCTTCCATACTGTGAACTCCAGTCACTTCTTTCCATAACTGCTGAATCTCAGCAGGACTTAAGCCAGCTATAAAGTGAAAGAAAGCCCCACTAATATAACAAAGTAAATTTCATATAATGAGCTTAGTACTATCACTGGATTAAGGCCAACCACAAAAGTGATGTTACCAGAATTATTAATATATGATAATAAACCACTTTATACCATCAGCACTATCGTTTTCTCTTTAATAATCAGTTATTTGTTAAAGACCACCAATTCAAGAACAGTACTAGAAATAATAGTATTGGGAATAATATCAAGGATCAGTAGAAAAAACACAGCAAGTTCCATTTGAAAATTAAACTATTCAACTTTTAACTTTTTAACTATTTAACTTTATTCAAGCTTTTACTTATTGCTAGTATGAAGTTTTTATCAGTGAGGAACTGAAAGAACATTTGGAAATAACACATATCAAAAGAAATGAAAAAAGAAGTAACGTGGGAAACACAAATGTCAGGGGAAAACAGCAAACACTCACGTCAAAAGAAAAATAGATTTGACAATTAGCTAGTTATTTTGATCTTTCTCAGACTGGCCAAGGAAATAACTGAATTTCATTTTGAGGTCCTGAATAAGCCAATATGCTAACTTACATGGATTAATTAAGCAGATAATATCTAAATTTCTCCTTCATTTTATGACTGATAGAATAAATCAACTACTCATTTTAAACAAATTCCTGGCTCAGATTATGCAAATTTACCTGACTCATGATGAATGAAAATAGAAAAGCTAGGTACAATACTTTAGCTTTTCACTGTAATTTTGAAATAAGGAATTGAGAGACTGTTATTTATAGTACTTGACTTACAAAACATTACTTATATATGCCAATTTCTGTGCCTTCATATATTCTTTATATACCTTATGCTCCTTAATCCTTACTACAGTCCAATGGAGCTGATACTTTTATTGTAACCAATTTATTTATGGATAAGGAAGCAAAGTGGGAGAGAGGTTCAAAAATATATCTAAGGTCACAAAGCTTATGTGTGATAAAGCTGTGATTTAAATCCAGGCAGTCTGACTTGAATGCCTTTGCTCCTAAAATATTTTATTAAAAATATGAAAACTGCTGAATAAAGATATACAGGAGAAAATGTACTTGTAATTATAATTGCTATCATTTATTGAGCATCTACTATATTCTGGCGCTTTACATTCATAATCTAAATTAACCTCACCTGACCTTAGGAATCATTACATTTTATCGATGAGGGCATGGAGGCTCAGAAAGATTAACTCTGTTGCCCCAATCACCAAGCTCATAACCAGTGGACAGAATTCAAACCTGATGCCCTGTGGGTCCAAAATCTATTCTTTTTATTACTGTGTTCATCTACAGCATATGATATAAGGATGAAAATGCTAATCAAACTTCCCCTACCCCTCCCCCCACATCAGATGCTCTAGTGATGCTGATCAATTGCGAGCTGCGTGAGAGTGAAGTGGCATGGAATGGGCAGGGGAGACTGGGGAAAGAGAACAGAGTATGATGGTGAGGAGAGCTCTCTCACCCCTACCCCTGCAAGTGGAAAAAATCATTGATCTAGACATAGTGGTAAGTAGCCCAGAGCAACAGAAGAATTCTCACTGTTCCAAACATAACTTCTGGTCAAGTTATTCATCACAGTGGAAACCTTAAACTGCTATGCCTATCACAATTTCAAACAGACAGTTTTACTGAAAGCTATCATTCTGGTGATTCTGGCTCCTCAAGATTTTAAGACATGGCCTGAGACTAAAGACAAGACAGGGTGACTCAGATTCCCAAAGTTATTAAAAGCTGTTTTTTCTATAAAGAAGAGGATGGGTTAATAAAGAAAGGTATTTCTGTTACATAGGAAGTAATTTCTATATAAAGATCATTAACGATTGCTTTAATTCTAGCTTTAGCGTGGGATACTGAAACTTTTCTGACCCGTGACTTTTTGTTACCTGGCTGCATGTGTTAGGTGTCCTGACAGCAAAACTCCACGAGTAAATCCTTTTCTGTGAGAGCAGCAACACATCCTCTGCATCAGAACTCTCTGCTGCCTCTCTGCTCCACCGTCAGCTCTTGCCTGGACCACTGCTATAGCTTCCTGACTGTCCTCCTGTTTTCACCTTGGCTTTGGCTAATTTACTTTTCATCTATCAGCCCAAAGTTATCTCTCTAAAGGTAAATGAGGCCATGGCACTTCCCCAACAAGCCCTCCAATGGCTTTCCAGCCTACAATGGCTTTGAACTTAGAGACAAAAAAAAAAAAGAAAAAAAAAACTTACCGTGGCCCATGAGGTGCTGGCAGTTATTATTTGGCTCCTGCCTGTCTCTCTGACCTCATCCATCGCTGTCTCTCTCCGTTTCATTCTGTTACACTAGCTTTCTGCTCTTTCTCGAATGCATCAAACATTTGCTCCCTTTCGAGCTTTCCTCTGGCAGCCCTCACAGCCTAGGCCCCTCTGGTTGCAAATCTTCTCAAGACTTCTTCCCGCCCTTCTCTCAGCTGGTTCAAGGGTCACCTCCTGTGAGAGGTCTCTGACCACACTTATCAACCACTGCCCCTCCCCACCTGCCTTTTATCGTGCCGTTCCACCTCACCCTACTTTATTCTTCTTTAGGGCATTTATCGGCCCCTAAACTATATTATTTATTTGTTTTACAGTCTCCCTCCACCATTTTCTAAGAGCAGGGATTTCTTATTTTACTGGTAGACCCCCCAGTGCCTAGAACAGTGCCTGGTATGTGCTCAAGAAATAGTTGTTGATTTAATTGATTAAAACGGGTTCATACAGTTCTCGAAGACATACTGGTTTGTACACAGAAGTTCTGTGACTCTTAAAGGGCACACTATTTATAACCATTGCTCTCCTATAAGGCCAATGTCTAAAGAATTATAAATGGTACTAGTTGATTCTAACAGACTGAGTGGCTAATAACATTTTATATTTTGGCTAAAGACTCTTAGATGTTTTTTGAAGCTATACCAGTTAAAGATGTTATTAATAATTTAGTTTTTGGATTTTATTAATAATTTAGTTAACCTAAATATCCACTTCCCTTCTAAAAGTAGAATTCCATTAAACTATTCATTTGCCTTGAAAATTAGTGGTATCACCATGATATCACAATGATAGGGTGACAAACAGTAGGCATATAAACATTTGAAAAATAAAATAACCTGTTCATCATCCAAATAACGATCCTTAATTAAAAGAATATTTTAAAAATAGTAAATATTTATATATTTTAAATATTTAATTTTAACTATTTTAAATAAGGGACAGAGAATAAATAATGTCAAAAAGAGATTCCTGTTAGCGAAACTAGCTCCCCAAAGCATCTACATATCAGAATCACTTGGGGATCTTTTAAAATTTCCAGTGCCGTGACCACAGCCCCAACAAATCAAATCACCATTTCTAGTAGCTTTTGAAGCTCCACAGATGATTCCAATGTACAGATAATTTGGGGGAAATTTTTTTTTAAGTAAACTATTACACTGCCCATGAGAAAAAGTTTTCACATCAACTTGCTTAGCTATTTTCTATGGATACAAAACTATTTATGAAAATGAAACAACTAGCCAATCCATTTTGCAGCATTTTGAAAGTTTGGGGAGTTTTTTATGTTTTGATGATAGGCAAGAAGTAATTTACTTTTTCAGGCAGTAATATAACAAACTCAGCATTTCCTAAACTGTGTTCTATGGAACAGTACTCTCTAAATGCTGTTAGTCTAAGAGATCTCAGAGGCCTGTTGTTTCCATCTCAGAGACCCCTGGTTCATGTTAGCAAGTGAAACAGTTCTGAGATATCTGTCTAGTAACAAAGAAAACTTGAGTCTCTTTCTTAAACTCAGTGTTTTGCAAATATGTTTGAAGGAAAAAAATTAACTCAACAGATTCTTTTTACAATTACACTAATTTATTTCAGTTTTAAATACCAGGTATAGGCTTAGGATTCAAGTGATCTCCAACCCAGGCCCTTTCCCTGAATTGCAGGCTGCCTATTTGGCATCTCCACATAACCCTAACAAATTCTCAAATCTTACATGTCCAAAACTAAGCTCCTGTTTATACAGCTCCTCTGACCCCAACTCACTCCTCTAGCAGGTTTCTTTGTCTGTTTTTTTAAACAGATACTTATATAGTGCTTCTCATATGCCAGTTACTTTTCCAAAGGCTTCATACATAATAACTAATGTAATGCCCAAACCACTATTATTGCTTTTATTATTATTATTACCATCATTATTTTCATTTTAGAGATGAGGACACTGAGGCACAGGAAAGTTAAGTAACTTGCTCAAGAGCTAATACGTGGCCGAGCTCCCCTCACATTTTCAGGTCATTACTCACACAGCCCCTTCCCGGGACTCCTTCCCTGGCTACCTTGTCTACAAAAGTTCAACTCCTCCCATCTCCTGTGGTTGCTTAATTTTTTCATATCCTTGCTTTTTAATTTTTCTCCTTAGCAGTTAGCACTATATATTTTACTTGACTTATTTGTTGTCTGTCTTCTACAGTCTGTCTTGTTACATTTTTTACACTAAAATGTAAGTTTTATGATGGCAGAGTTTGCTGTCTGTTTTCGTCATGGCTTTATTCCCAGCGCCTATACGAGTGCCTGCAGTGAGTAAAAACTCAATGAATATTACTTAATTAATAGAGCTGTTCAGGGACTTCCCTGGTGGCGCAGTGGTTAAGAATCCGCCTGCCAATGCAGGGGACATGGGTCTGAGCTCTGGTCCAGGAAGATCCCACATGCCGTGGAGCAACTAAGCCCGTGCGCCACAACTACTGAGCCTGTGCTCTAGAGCCCGTGAGCCACAACTACTGAGCCCGCACGCCACAACTACTGAAGCCTGTGCGCCTAGAGCCCATGCTCTGCAACAAGAGAAGCCACCGCAAAGAGAAGCCCGTGCACCGCAACGAAGAGTAGCCCCGGCTCGCCACAACTAGAGAAAAGCCCACACGCAGCAAGGAAATCCCAACACAGCCAAAAATAAATAAATAAACAAACAAACAAATAAATAAAATAGCTGTTCAATGGACCAGAACACTAGTGTAGTGGCAAGCACAATCTGGGAATCAGTGGACTATAGTATCACAGAATATTAGTCAACTTAAAATCTTAAGTGAAGATTATTCATTTTTCCTTTAAAACATATTTCAAGGATATATACATACAATACCACTGCTGAAAAGTTTTATAATTTCATAATTTAAAAATTCCTTGCCCACAAAAAATTGAGAAACCCTATTCTACTTTTGTATGGTGACTTGGGCTTCATTCACTGCCAGGACTACAAATAAGCATTAAAAGATTTCTTTTTCCAGGAGTGGAGAGAATAAAAAGAAGAATTCCTAATCAAATTGCACATAACATGACAGATAAAGCAATTAAATAATAATTCTTTATTTCTAGAGCTAGAGTTTGCAGAGTACTGGGTGCCAAGCACTGTGCTAAGAATTAATGAAAATTTTATCATTCATATCGAGATTATACATTCTTGGGGCATACAAGGTTTAAAAGTTTCACTTATTGGTAAAAATTACATGAACATCTTTTTCACACTCAAAAATAAACGATTCTTTCCATGTCCTTTTATTTTTTACGTCCAGTAATTACTTTTCAATATTAAATAATTTTAATATAGTATGATATAAAGTCAGTCTACTGTGAATTTTTAATTAACTTATTTTCTAGGGTTATTTACAATTAAAAGTAATAAAAGTGAATTCTGGTAAAAGTATTTGTATTATTCATATATTTTATTGAATGATTTGATATTCAATACTTGAAATTATTGAAATATTATCATTAATTTTCACTTTTCATCTTCAATTTTACATTTTGAAAAACTAGTATACACGCATGGCCAAAATAATTGAATCACAGAGAAGGGTATGCATTGCAAAATTAAATTTCCCTACCAGCCCTGACCTCTGGGTCCCCAGTATTCCTCTCCAGTGGCAACCATTATTCCAGTTTCTGAGCTACCTTCAGAAAGCCAAGTGTTCATTTATAATTTGCCAAACCTAACATCTTATTGATCTGTATTTGACTAGGGGTTTACTATAACCTGTAGGTAAAATGCCCATCTTTAAAATGTACTTTCAGTGACAGGTGGATGTACCTAATACACATTTCGTCCAAATGCTGAATTACAAGAAGTAAAAATAGCTATTTGGCTGAAACTGAGACCAAAGGCAAATATCTCCACCAAGGAAAGACTTTCTGGGATACAGGAATATATCTGATGTAAAAAAATTCCTGCTATGATTTTACTATTAAAATTTTTACAGGCTGCATTTTTACAGTCTGATATTCTGTTACAAAAACAATGATTTCTTATTTTTCTTGATCATGACATTTTAATGTGGCAAAGTCGACATTTTCCTTTTAAGTCTTCCCTCAACACATAAAGAATTGACAAATAGAACTTTTTTTTAAGGGAGATGGCCTAAATGGCATTAAACCCATTTTAATATACGTATGTTAGTATACTAAACAATTCTACAACAATTAGAATTATGATATAATTTAATCTCCCTCTTCCTAGCTCATTTAAATTTTCTCAACAACTAACTCAACATATTTTTAATATTTCCCTATGTATTTATTTATCCCTAAGTTAGTTTTTATGCATAACAGCATTCACAAGTAACTTTGCAAAGTTTTATTCCCACTATAATAAATGTACCTTCAAACTTTAGCTCATTGATGGAGTTTTCAGCATGTAAAACCCCAAAGGAGATTTTCCTAAATTACAAATAGAAGATTTACTGGTATTGGAAAGGGAATACTAAAATGGTGACAATAATTCTGCATGACGTACATTGTTCATAGTGCTTGGTGCTGTTACCCTGATTAGATACATGTTCTATGTAAGCCCACGATCACAGATTAAGCAAAAAAATCAAGGATGCCAGAGTGGTGTTGAAGTAGCCATTTGGCTATTTAGATTTCCGTAAGCAAAGCATGAAGTCCAAGCCAAATAGCTGACTTTGGTTGAATACTGATGCCAAAGAAAAACTTCAGCACAGTCCTAACTCAGCATGAAGGACATTATATTTTATTTAAAAAGATATCATTTTCTTTACTGTTCAACAGATTCCAAGCTCATCTAGTTCTACAAGGTGTTAGTTTAAACCAGGACTGGCTGCTTATCTAGCATTCCCTGTTTGGTCTTTCAGATTGGTAATGAAAATGTTTGTTTTAGATAGCTTCTACAAATTCAAAAATATTTTAAAAGCTGGAATTAAACATATGTACACATATACAAATATATATATGTGTGTGTGTATATATATATCCCTATAGTAATACTAAACCTATGAATATATTATGTATTGGAATACACTGACTTCTATCTTATGTCAAAAACATATCAAAGTTTAAAGTGCATGTCACAATAATTTCCTATTTTTTAACCTGTAGACAGTGGTACTGGGTCATGAAAATATGTCACTAATTAATTACTAGTTGATATTTAAAGTACACATTGTACCAAATAGCTTTATAATCAGTATTTTATTCAAGATTGATTTACAAATCCATCCTTTTTTGACTTCTGTATACCTACAGTCACTCTATATACATACTTAGAGATTGTAATTTAATTGCCTATTTCACATTAAAATCCAATATTATAGTAATATTCATGATGGCTTGAAATGCTTAATATTTAAAATGCCTTACTTTAAAATGATAAAATACATTACATCATTTTGCAATATAGAGAAAAATGTCTGTAAATCTCCTTATCAAAATTATAATTTTGTTACATCTATCTGATTCTCATGTACATATTTGTATACGGTTGAAAGAAATTGTAACTTTAAAAGTAGTCTGAGCAAGCTGTGTTAAATCATGGGGATAAATATTGCAAATATAGCATATTTTTAAAGATACAATGAGAATATCATCATTGCATGTTAATCCTACTTGGTTTTCATATTGCTATTATTTGTGGCTAATTAATCAGCCAACCAAAAACCTGAGGCAAAGTGAACTGCAAATTGATAAAAAAAAATATTAATTGTCCAAAATAACCAGTAACTGAGGCAGAAATGATTCAGGGCTTACATTATCTAACAATTATTTCTTTACTTTCTCCCACTCTGAGATTCCAGAAGAGCACTATGAACTTATGTTCCTTTACTGTAGCTGATTTATGACACATTCTGCCTGTGTTTGGCTGATGGGACTCTCCACAATGGCACTTTTCACACATTCATCTAAACAGCTGGAAACACAATGATGACTTCCATCTTTTTTGTTTGGACCTAGAGATTATCATACTAAGTGAAGTAAGCCAGACAGAGAAAGACAAGTATCATATGATATCACTTATATGTGGAATCTAAAAATAAAAAATGATACAAATGAACTTATATACAAAACAGAAATAAACCCACCGACACAGAAAACAAATTTATTGTTACCAAAGGGGAAAAGTGGTGGCGAGGGATAAATTAGGAGTTTGGGATTAACATATACACACTACTATACATAAAATAGATAACCAGCAAGGACCTACTGTATAGCACAGCAAACTATACTCAATATTTTGTAATAACCTATAAGGGAAAAGAATCTAAAAAAGAATATATATATATATCTCTGAATCACTTTGCTGTACACCTGAAACTAACACAACATTGTAAATCAACTACACTTCAATTAAAAATGTTTCTTAAAAAATACACTTTCTGCTCAAACTCAGATATGTTTTCAGATTTACTTCCTGTCCCTCAATGTTCTCCATTCTGTGAGTTTTATTTCTCATATATCTTACGGAGAATACAAATAGAAGAAAGTAAGTGGTGATCATTTTGTTGGGTAGAGAAATAGTGAATCACTATGTTGTACAGACCAGGAACTAACCCAGTGTTGTAGGTCAATCATTTCACGATGCATGTAAGTCAAATCATTATGTTGCATTATGCTGTATAAAGTTATACAGTGCTGTATGTAAATTATATCTCAATAAAACTGGAAGGAAAAAAACAAATAGAAGAAAAAAAAGAAGATAATTCTATCAAAAGAAAGCTCAGAAACTAGAGAAAGTTTTCATTTGAAAACTATTAGAATGGTTATATCATAATGAATTTTCTTGTTCACAAGGTATTTGTATGCTTGTTTTGGAAGAATGCAGTTTAGCAAATATATTTCAGATAAGTTACATCTTGTTTCTACGAACATCTATTTTAAACATTCTTGAAATGTTTGTTTGAATGGTTTTACTCAAACAAAATCATACTTCTCTCTATTGAGGAGAGAAAAAAACCCAGATCCCAAGTATAGACTTTATTTAAATTTTACTAAGAAAATCAATGACATAAATTTATTCCTTCTGTTTTAGTACAGTTTCTATGAAAGAAATCTATATTTACGTTGAACTAATTTATAAACGCCTTTTTCTTTTAACCTTATTTCTTTCTTTGTCCTCAAGTTGTATTTATTTTTCCAAAAAAACAATTATTTGTGAATAGAACATTCACTGCTGTGGTGACACTATGGTTTATTCCAATTCTCTTTGGAATGATACAGAAAAGTGGGTTTATTGCCTTGTTTTTCTTTCACTATTTAAACTTTATCTTTCTTGATTTCCTAGGAGTGATTCAGTCAGGTGAATTAGAAGATCCGAAGTCAAATGAAAGAGGAATTCTGGGAAAAATAAGCCATGGAGACAGTAATTTGATAAATAAAGAGAAAAACATTTACCACAATATTTATAATTTAATGTGCCCAAAATAATAGTTATGTGTATTTAAAAGACTCTTTTATTAGCCTGATTATAATTTTTGTATATTTAATTGTTCTTGATTTTCTTCCGTGTATCCTATAGAGTCAGAAAAATGCACAGCAAGTACTACTGCAATGTGAGCCCCTCTGGAACAAATATAAGTGACTTGAATGAAAGTTCACTTGGATTAAAGTTGTTCCAACAAAATCCAAATGGAAATTAGAATATGCTTTTAGGATGTTTATGGATACATGACTTTTACCTGTATTGAGAATTTTAGCACACAAAGAATCATTCTGTTTACCATTCTTTTTCATTTTTTTTTTACTTAGAACTCTTTCCATTTCCCAAAAGTTGAGTCAAATAATGAATATATACAATTGTATATTTGTATGGTATTGTATTATTGAATTATCAAAGTACATCCGAAGTTTTCTTATCAGAAAAACAATACAATTGCCAGCTTTTTAAAGCTGTAATTCACAATACAGTACATGTATACGCAACATCCTTTTAGAGAAAGGAGGATCAATATGGTCCCAGGACGCATGATGAGGTCCCCCAAAGCATAACTGGGACTATTCTCTGTAGAAATACATAAAGCCTTCCTTTTATATATAGCGTGAAGATTAGGAGCGTCTATCTTTTTCTTATCAGTTGTCCACCGAAACTCCTATCAGCTCACTTATGTTAAATGGAGCGTTGTTAGCCTTCCCACTAATCCAGTTCCCTGCAGATCTTCAGTGTGTATTCAATAGCTTGAATTC
>NC_138887.1:88767527-88772527 GCF_965194825.1 Balaenoptera physalus | reverse complement strand
TGTCAACTTGCCAAGTTTGCAACCTTTGAAAAAGCAATCATTTTCTTTCCTAGAAAAAACAATTCACATTTACTGTAAATAAAAGCAAGTATTTATATAAACACCACTTTTGAACAAATTCTTGGGACAACATGTGTCTTTGAAAATGGAAAAAGATTAACAGACATGGTTCACAATTTATCCTCAGAGTCATTTTTAACACAGTTCAAACTTTTCGAGTCTGGCACTTTATATCATAAACAAAAGAGAAATTAATAATGAAAACAAAGTTAGGGGCTTCCCTGGTGGCGCAGTGGTTAAGAATCCGCCTGACAATGCAGGGGACATGGGTTCGAGCCCTGGTCCGGGAAGATCCCACATGCCGCGGAGCAACTAAGCCCGTGAGCCACAACTACTGAGCCTGTGCTCTAGAGCCTGGGAGCCACAACTAATGAGCCCGCGTGCCACAACTACTGAAGCCTGCACACCTAGAGCCTGTGCTCTGCAGCAAGAGAAGCCACCGTGATGAGAAGCCCGCGCACCACAACGAAGAGCAGCCCTCACTCGCCGCAGCTAGAGAAAGCCTGCGTGCAGCAACGAAGACCCAATGTAGCCAAAAAAAAAAAAAAGTTAGAAGAAAAAAATAAAGGAAGTTCAGGATGGATTAATTCCTCTCCCTCAAAAAAAACCACTTCATATTTCATACTAAAGAAAGAGTATTTTCTATCCCTTGCTATCTTGAAATATGGATTAATTAGATGTAATTTTGTAACATGAGGGGAAAGAATCACAGAATAACAGAAAGGAATTCAAAAGTGCTTTTCAAAAATATTTCTGGATTTTTTTAGAACATACTTTCATACCTATAGATTACTGTACTTGAAAGTATCATAATAAAAGGCATTCTGAAATGTATGCTGTAAAATTAATTGATCCAATGGGTTGCCCATGTATTTAGTTGTTTAAATATTTAATGGTCAGTTTACTTAATTGTTCTTTGATAAACAAAAAGAATGGTTAGAATAAGCAGTTTGGAAAAAAATTATCTATCTACTAAAATGCCTTTCCTTCCAGGAATAATTTACCTCATACTGTCTCCAAATAACAAGGAATGAAACTGAAATGAAGGAACAGAGAAAGACAAACAGGTTAAACTTTAAAAAGGCTGCCAATCCAGATAAATAGAGAGATAAGTGGGTAGCTAGATTATATATATGTAGATAGCTATACACATGCATATAGATAGATACCTTCTATAAAGTCTATCATGTGATGAGAAACTTGTCACACCTCTCTCATCTAACAGCCCCTTACCAATTTTTAGCATATGTAGTATTTTCACTTAATTAACTCTATCTACAAGTAAAAGTACTTTATGTGTAACTGATAACAAAGGCACTTTATAAGAAAAGTTATATGAATGGAGGTATGCAATTATTATTGTAAACTGCAAGTTTACAATCAGAATTCATCTTATACAAATTATATTACCCTATAGCTTGCTGCTAGTATGACTGATTTGATGTACAAGCAAGTTTAAGCAAGTTTTCTACCTTTGCATTCTTTAGAGTTCATTAGCCCTTTCACCATGGTTAAATTAATTATGTTTTATTCTTGAAATGGTTTGTGAGTGTCTTCCTTACATCTAAAAGTTTATGACATAAAAATAACCATCATGTCATTGTCATCCTAAAATCATATGTATCACACTTATGTGATATTCTGCAAATTTTAAGCAGATTCTGGCCTACCCTCTAGGAAACTGCCATCTAACACAAACAATATACAGACATAAGGATATGTAGAAAAAGAAATCAACTAATTGAACACTCTACCTCCATAAGATATGTACAAAACACAAACTGAAATTAATTATATATATAGGAAAGCACAAGTACACTTCTGAGGGATTTCTAACATTACAAATAAGCCAATACTATCACCTATAAATCTACGTACATGAGCTCATCCAAAATGAAACATTTGAGGCTACTAAAAATTTAAAGTATTTTATTAAATAGAAAATTAGTTTTTCCTACAACAAATGTCAATTACATGTTATATGTAGACTGCTCCACTGGCCTTGTTTAGAACATGCAGAACTTCTCCACTTTTAAGTGAATCATTTTAAGTGACACATTTCCTTTATTCCTCCTTTATCACTTTTGTTACTGTCCCATCACCTTTCTTTGCTACTGCAAGCTACTTTAGGAATTCATTGACAAAGACGAATAGAGATTAACTGAGTACATAAATTATTTTTGAAGATTATACTACTTTATCAGTATTTAAACAGGCAAAACCAGCATCAGATTTGAAAGTCTATGGATAACTTTCTAAAATATATATACCTTCACAAGTTAGGTGTTAAGCTTAGGGAAATATTTTCCACTAAATATATACTTTTATTCATGCAAATATTCTAATGAGGGACCACAATTTAGATGTGTGATAGAGGAGGGGAGGGAAAACTTATCTTAGATGTTTTCTGGTGAGAAGGCAAATAAACATCTCGTTGGGTCTAAGAAATCATAATATATTATGCAGCTGCCAAATGAAATCAAAAGGAATGTCTGGTTTAAAATGGGTGGCCCAGTGAAAACTGCAGTCTATCAATTAAACTCTTCAAGAGTGAAGAAAAGAAAAAAAAAAAAAAAAAAGAGTGAAGAAAAGAAACGCAGTAAACTTTGGTTGGGAGATTTTTCTTTTTTTCTCTCTTGATATTTACTATCCTGACAGAACTAAAATTCCCCATAGTGATGCACCAAATAAGGCTTTCATTTACCCTTATTTATTTTCTCATTAGCTGAATTAAGCACCAACTTGATATGTAGCTCTGTGCACCAAGAAATACTGGGTAAACAGACATAAAGACAGGGTTATGTATTCTGAGATGAGAGAGGAAAAATTATGAAACTTGAAATGACTCAAAATGGTAAAAGCCAAAAGCATTTAGATATTATCCTAAAATAGGTCGCTGATGACTTCAGATTTTTTAAGAAATAAATTATGCATTTACATTAAGTGTACCTCGTTGAAAGGGTCAAAAAGTTATTAAGAGACAATGCAAAGACCATGCCTCCCTTCAAATGAATCTCAAGAGTTAGTGTAAGACTTATGAAAATGGATCAAACTTTTAATTTGCTATAATAAGCAAATCGTCTTTTTAAAATCTAGTTCAGCTGGAGCATTTCTGAATGTGTTGGGTTTGCATGTTAAGCATGTCACTTAATTAAACATCCCAGTTCTGTGTGGGTGATCGGAAAGGTGCCTAGCATAATGTTAGTCCAATTCTTACTTCACTAAATGTGAATTGGAAAAAACAGCCACAACCTGTGGATGAGATTTACAGTGGAAAACACCATTTCCTTGTTAACATGGTCTGCCAAATACTGGTTCACACATTCCTTTATTTTTCACTTAAAATTTGAAGATAAAAAGAAGTCCCGATCTCCAGGCCCTGGTACTTTAAAAAAATTTAAAAAAAAAGCTCTATTAAGATTAACTACTTGTATAAAAATGCAAAATTGGTTTTCATATTATAGTATCTGCTCCTATTATAACAGACTATTGATAGGAAATATGTGATTGTACATTCTTTGATAAATTTTTTTCTGTTCACTTCTTCCATCTCTATACTACCTATATCTATAGTTTATTTTAACATAAACTATTGTATTACATTGCCAGCCTTGGTCCAAATTCAAGCCCTGGTTACATGTATAATGTCTATCATAATAATAGCCTTTCAAAAGCTTCCTGGTTTTATGGTATCAAAAAGAACTGACAATGAATTGAGTGGTATTTGTAAGCTTTTCATCAAGTACTGAACAGGAGTATTTAAAGAGATCTGGGATGGACAGTGCACACTGCTATTTAATGCAATCTTTTAGAAGCAGAGAAATAGTGTGACAGGAACAACAGAAAGCACGGCACAGTGCAATCAGACACTGAGATGCCTTTTCATCATGATTCATCACCCCTTAGTTTCTACTATACTTTAAGACATTAGTTTTAATTTAACATCCATCTAATCACTTTGATAAAGCAGAGTGTTTTCTGTCTTGGAAAGTAGAGTTTGTCTAACTTTACCCTTCTCTTAGTTACACACAAATATTTCAGAAGACAGTCAAGTCTTTTCTTTGTACTACTGGCGAAAATGAGGCTGTTCATATAGGCATGTTGTTACAGAGATTATGGAGAGGTGATATATAATATGCTACACCATATGTTTAAAGACTAAAAATGCAACTTCTAATCTCACTCTGGCTAATCAAGCTGCTCAGATTATTTTACATACATCTTTGGTTTAGGCCTTGACATGCCCTTGTTTTTCTTTCTTCTGAAAGCTGAAATTCCTCTCTTTGATTAGCTGAAACATTTGCATGGTCACTACACATTTTTCATTTTATAAATCATTATGCATTAGCAGTCTTGATCGCCTAGCCTGACTAATCCTGACGAACTGAAATCACAGCTGAAGGTCAAACTCCATCCCACTGCACATTCATATTCAAACAAATCTGCACCATTGTTCATTAGGCTCCTAAAAATCATTGGAAAGAAGTTACTGAATATCTTACACTTATTCCTTATTCTTTCCAAACTTAACCCACAGAACGCTAATGCTTAACAGATGATAAGAGCAGAATACAAACAAAATCAATAACACTTTGCAACTGGAGTGCCTGGTTTTATTTTAAGTTTTAAAAACTAGAATGTAATCAATAATTACACAGAATTAGAATACTTGAGTACTCAACCAATTTGAGAGGGGGTTGCACTGTAGAAAGATATATTCATTTATGAAAATGCTGTCTTCTTTTATGTTTAGTAACTTAAAATGTGGATCTATCTAGCAGGCTAGAGCCATTCCCTGGAATTAAGATCTTGCTCAAAATCACTGGGAGACTAGTTTTCTGGGACTGTGCTAACAGTTCATCCTGTTTATTTGTCTACATTCATAAATATTTCCTTTTAAATTTAAAAAATGAATTTTAAGACACCAGATACAAAAACAA
>NC_138887.1:88657527-88765027 GCF_965194825.1 Balaenoptera physalus | reverse complement strand
TAGAGTACTATTTTTTCCTTAGTTGCACCTATTCTGTTTAATAACTGACTTTCCTGGAGATTATAAAGCTGTGTTTAAGATAGAGTTTTGCTCATCCTGTCTCAATAGACTTCCACGATTACTTTTTACCAACTAGTCTTGTTGAAAGGTTTCTAGCGTTATAGGTAATGTAAAGTCCATTAGGTCAGCCTCTTCATAGCATGACATGCAGTAAATTACAAGTGCTTCAAGCAGCTCAGTGAATTACAGTTCATCACTTTGAAAGGTTTCCCACTACAAGACCACAGATATCAGATCTGGCAGTTAGGATCCAATTAACACTTTGGTCAGAATAATCAGATTGCATGTGTAAGACTTGTATAATTCGTTTACTGCTTCCATGCATCTTCTGTCTGTAGGTAAATTTGTTGCTGTTATTTCAAAGCTTGGAATCAGTATTTCACTTGCCTTTAGGTTATATTTCAAGTTCTTTTGCAGTGCAGTGATGAACTCCCCTTGTTTCAGCAATTTAGATCACTTGTCCTGTAGATATTACAGCTTGAGAAATGGTTTGTTGCTGGTAGTTTTGTTTTGTGCTCTTACCATGTCATTATATGCCTAGAAAAAAATTGCTAGCAATTTTTACTAAGCCCGTTTTATTTACTGTATCAGAGACAATTTTCCCCCGTGATCACTGTGAATCTTGCATAACAACCCTGCACACCATAAATGACATATGCAATGACATTTACATGTGTACTGTCATGCAAAACTATTTCCTGCTACACTGAATATAATACCATGACTGAATGAAAGAAAACATTCTGATTTGGTGATATCATTTTTCTAGCCATGGTCAGTTATTCACAAGAGGTCCGTCAGGGCAAGACTAAGGAGAAAATGTTATTCTCACATTTGGTACTTTTGGCCAGGACTTTGATAGCTAGTTTATCACACTTTCAAATATTATGGCTAACTGGATAGAAATCTGGAAAGAATAATTTGGCCCAAAGGATAATACAGTTTCTTAAAAAAAAAAAAAATGGATATACAAATTCCACCACTGCAATTTTTAAATCACAACGGCCTAACAAATTTTCATAAATAAAAAAGCCTAATAACATTTCCTGAAATAGCATCACATTCAATTCTCAATGAAGCTTATTTGTTATAAATTACTGCTTCTTTATTCTCTTTTATATTATACCTAATGCAGATTTAAGTTCCTAGATTCAGAACCCATGTTTCAAATCCAATATAAACTGTCACAGTACCATGAAAACACAGTTAAATTCTACTTGGAAGATATATTAAAAATGATTACTCTTTATAGAGGAAATCTAAGTGATAAAACTGGACCTACTGATTGAAAAGATGCCTCTAGTTTGGTTTTACACAGATAGCTATTTAATGATTAGTGAAGATAATAGGACCAGTATTCAAGTTTCTTTTCACAAGTGGCCATTTCATTTTCCATACATTTAACACCACACCAGAGGGTCAAACAGATAACGCAAATACAAATATTTCTTCTTTCGAATGATGATGAAAACAACACTAATGAAGATGCAGATAGCAACAAAAAGCCTGGATGCCGTGTCAGACTCTGAAACCAGAATAATTCGAACTGAATATTGAATCTCTCACTTGTTTGCTTTGTCACTTTGGTCAAACTACTTAACTTCTCTGAGACACTATTCCTCTATCAGTAAAATTAAAGTAAGAATATCCATTTTACTTGGTTATTCTGATAATTATAATAATGCATGTAAATACATAACACACAGTAACCACTCAAATTATCTACCTTCCCTCTTTACACAAATGAATTTTTCCTTCAAAGAGACTTCATTATACATAATAATTGGCCTCAGTTTATACAACTGGAATGCTAAGAGAGGCTATCTTCTCTGTAATCTCCACTCAGACTTAAGATCTAAAAACATTAAAATCGTTGGGGATCTCATAATCTACACTGAATCCTGAGGGGTTTATATCAGAAAGTAAAAGTAGAAAAAAAAAAGTGATACGTGGTATCTGGTAATAGTGTTCTGTGAACATTACTATGTTCACATAAAATACATTTATGCATTCTACTATTTATTCAAAAGGAATATTCTGGTACAAAATACATGCCAAGCTAAAGATTTTGGTTTTGTTGGTTGTGCAGCAGCAAACTTTGTCTGAGAAAGTGTGTCCTTGTCAAACCCAAACCTGGCCTCAGAGTAGCCTAAGCCTGATAAGGGCTATTTTGCATCAATTTCTACTGGTACCTGTTATTTGGTTTCTAAATATTTGGGTTCTAACTCTTGCTCACAAAACCCCTTGTGTCTTAGGCCCCATCCCCTGTTTTTGGTTTAATCTGTACTAGTAAGTCAGGTTTTTTTGGTATCTAGATGTTAATCTTCCTCCAACTTTGGCTCTAACCACAATTTCTACTTGTTATATAACTTCTTGAAGAATAAACCTTCCTGCAGTCATTCATTCATCCAACCAATGCCTGCTAACTTGTGATGGTAGAAGGCAAGGTAAGTAAATGCACAATTATAGTTCAGTGTGGCAAGCATCATGATAGAAGAATGTACAGAAGAAATAAAACAGATATCAGCACAGCATAATGAGGAAAGGCTTTCAAGAAGAGATAACGCTTAAGTTGGGTTTTAATGGATGAGTTGGAATCAAGGATATTGAAAGACTTCTCTAAGCAGAAATGAGGCATGGGTGAAAGCAATAAAAAATCATTCCTTATGACTGGAGTGTGGGGTACACGTAGTATAGGTAGGTAGGAGCCAGATGGTGAAAGGGCCAGGCTACTAAATTTAGAAGTTAAAAATTTCTTCTACAAGCATTATATGAATAGAGGGTCAGGAAACATGGGGATCCTGAAGAGTTTAAGAAAAGTGATAGGACCAGATTTGAATTTTAGGACTATCCATGGCAATAATGCTAGTGAGGGGTTATCATGGACATTTTAGATTACTTGCATGGGCTAGAGAGGAAAGGAGGGGCTGAGAGACGGTAAGGAATTTGAACATACAGGACTTGATTGATTATATGCAGAAGCTGTGAAAGAAGAGGAGCAATCTAGACAACCACAAGGTACCTGAGCAGATGATGGTCTCATTGATTAAGGTAGAGAATACAGGAAGAGAATTAGTTTTGAGAGGAAAGGAAGGCAATATGTTTAATGTTGGGCATGCTGAGTTTAAGGGCCCTGTGATATCCAGGCTGCTAAATATGTGGTTCTTGAAATAGAGAGTAGTGGTCTCAGATTTGGATTTGGTAGTCATTAGCATATCAATGGTATTTGAAATAATAGTGTAGGTGAAGTTACCCACGAATCTGTATGGGTTGTGTAGACCAAGGAGAGCAGAGGACTGAGGATAAAATTCTGGGGTGGTTAATTTCCTAAGCAAATATTTATCAAACACTAAAAATGTGAAAGTCCCTGTGCTAGGTGCTGGGGAAATGACGGTGAACCAGTATAACTGACCTTCCTTCTTGCCCCCTCCCTCTCTCCTTTCCTTTCTTCTTTCCTTCCTTCCTCTCTTCCTTCCATCAACACATGTTTATTAATCAGCTAATGTATGCCAGACACATACTAGGAGCTAATACTATAGGAACAAAAACTGTCCTTGAAAAGTTAATACTCTAGTGGAGAAGAAATAAATTAAATCAGTAAACTGGTGAAATACGTAAAATAATCACAAATTTTGATATGTTCTAGAAGGAAATAAAGAAGGTGTTAAACAAGGAATAATAAGGCAGATCATCTTAGTAGGGTTACGGAACACCTCTCTGAGAGGTAGCATTTAAGCTAAGACCTGAAGGATGAGAAAAAGCCACATATTAAATAGGATCAAAGAGGATTCAAACTAATGGAGAAGAAGCTCACACTAAACTTGAACTTGATCTGGAGCAAAGGGAATGAGGTGGAGGTAAGGTTGAAGAGCTCAGCAAGGGCCCAATACAATCCCTGTTCACATCCTAATAGAGGACATAGGCAGCAAATCACTAATCATGCAACTAATAACTTATATGACAATCATAGAAAGTAATCTAAAGGGGAAAGTAAACATTTGTCATTTGAGGATACAGAGAGGAATCAGAGCCTAGAGCGGATATTGAGAAGACCGAGCTTGAGCAGTCTCTTTTGAAACCAGCAGAAAGGTATAAAATCCAAGAGAAGAGAGTGTTTCAGAAAGAAATCTTGATCAACAAAGTCAGATGAAGTGAACAGGTTAAGATAAGGATGAGATAATGTTCCTTGTCTTGGTTAATGTGGAGGTTACTGAAATGGGTAAAAATAACCTCAGGGGAAGGTTGGTCAGAAGTCAGATTATAGAATGATGAGGAGTAAAGGGGCAGTAATACATTGGAGATAGTAGACCATTCTTTTAATCGAGCAGGTTATGATGAAGGTGAACTGCCAAACCATAAGAGTGTGTGGATTTCAGAGAGTCTTAATTTTTTAAGACAGAAGACCTGGGGCGTGTTTCTATGTTGAGGTAAGTAGACTAGTAGTGAGGGAAGTGCTGCAGGAACATGAGAAAAAGGTGGAGCAAAGTTCTTTAGTAGGTAGAAGGAGACAACACCAAAACAACAGGTAGTCCATCAATGAAATGAAAAGGCAGTCTACAGAAGAGGAAAACATTTGCAAACCACATATCTGATAGGGGTTAGTATCCAAAATATACAAGAAATTCATAAAACTGAATCGTAAAAAAAAAAAACACCCCGAATAACCCACTTTAAAAATGGACAAAGGGTCTGAATAAACATTTTTCCACAGGAAATATACAAATGGCCAACAGGTATGTGAAAAGGTACTCATCTTCACTAATCATCGGGGAAATGCAAAATGCAAATCAAAACAACGACGAGATATCACCTCACACCTGTTAGGATGTTTACTATCAAAAAGATGAGATAAATGCTGGTGTGAATGTGGAGAGAAGGGAACCCTTGTGCACTGTTGGTGGAAAGGTAAATTGGCATAGTCACTATGGAAAACAGTATGGAGGGTCCTCAAGAAACTAAAAATAGAACTGTGAAATGATCCAGCAATCCCATTTCTGGGTATTTATCCAAAGGAAATGAAATAATCATCTTGAGATATCTGTTCTACCAGGTAACTGAATTATTATTCACTATAGCCGAGGTAGAGAAACAACCTAAGTGTCTGTCAACAGACAAAGGGATACAGAAGATGTGGTAAATAAATACAATAGAATATTATGCAGCCTGAAAGAAGAAGGAAATCCTGTCATCTGCCACAACATCGATGAACCTGGAGTAATTGTTGTATAATCTCGGAGGAGGAAAGGTCTAGTAACCATGGCACAAAACTAAGACGCCATAAAAAGAGGACCAATAAATTCAACTTCATTTCAAAAAATCTGCATAGTAAAAACCAAAATCAAATTAAAGGTAAATGATAAATTAGAGATAACAATTGTATTTCGTATTTCCCTAATATGTGAAAGTGCCTATAGATCAAGAAGAAAGAGACCAACAATCCAATAGAAAAAATGGGCCAAGTACTAAACAGTTTGCAGAAAAAAGTGTCTCTTACATATGGATATATATCCAACATAATTCAAAATAAAAGAAAGCTAATTAAAGATATTCTGAGAAGCCTATCAGATTGGGAAAGATCAGATTGTTAAATAACACTGTGATGGTAAAGTTGTGGAAAGTCGACACTAGCTTACAGAAATATAAAATGGCAACAGATTTACAGATAGCATTTGGGTAATATCTATCAAAATTACAAATAAACACATTCTTTGACCTAGGAATTTCAGTTCTAAAACTTTCCTCAGTTATACTTGTGTATATGTGAAGTGACATTTGTTCAAAACTATTCATTGATGCATTTTTGTTAGCAACAAATTAGAAACATCCCAGGTGACAATCAATAGACTGGCTAAATGACCTCCATCAGTGGAATACTATGCAGTCATACAATGAATGAGGACGCTCGCTATGGATTACTCAGTTTTTTGCTTTTTATGCTTTTTCAGTTTTAAACTATGTAGACATTTTAATTTTAAAAAATAAAGAATTTTAAAAAGCAGTTATAGGGCACATTAAGGTTATAAGGAACTCACAGCTTTTTAAAAGAAATATGTCCCAAGAATAATGCCTCAAAGAGTTAACCAAATGCAAAATACATATTGGTAAGTACTTCCCACCAGTTTTAAATTATTATAAAAATATCCTCTGAGCAAAACCACTGACGTAATAAGACAAAGTAACTTAGCTGTGACCCTCGTGCCACAGTAATGTTTAAAGATCTTGTCAGGCTAGTGAGGTTTTCCAGTGGAATATATTAAAAAAAGTGTTCCAAAATAGTATTAATAAGCAAGAATTCTAATTTGAAATAAACAGGTGATGAGAGGAAAATTAGATAAAATGTATCAGATCTCTTCAGGGATACCATGGGAATAGAATTTATATCCCTAACGTACTTTTTTCATCTGTGGATATCAAGGGCTTGATAAATGCTTTGTCTTATACAGTTGACAAAACCTGGAAGAGGTAGACAGTTACTAATCCTTTGGTTATAGGGATATAAAAAGTGCCAAAGTGTGTATCAAGCCCTGTATTCTGTCACTTAAAGGTATCACTATTTTAGAGTCAGGCTTCCTGACATTCCATTTCCCTCAAAAGACTACACCTCCAACACTCTTAACCTTCTCTTGAACACTAGTTCTGAATCTATTAATCAGGGATTTATCCAAACCTTTACAGAACCTCATTTATTCACTCATTCACTTCCCGAGAGAAGATAATATTGTTTTGCCAGCATGTACTTCACAAAGCTTCTAAACCTACAGACTTGTCAATCTATAACCTCTGAATCCTAGACAGAGATGTGGAAAAGATTAGGTCCCATATTAGAACAGTCAGAATATATGAAGGGTGAGAATACTAGAATACTAGCAATTCTTCCCATTAGGGAAGTGAGCATTCTAGGTCCCATCCCCCCAGTCTCAGGATCTTCTGGATCAAATCCAGGATATCAAACCCTCAGTTCCTAAGAGGCCTATGTACCTCTTTCCATTTTTGTCATGTGAAACTAAGAGGAAAGAAACATGCTGGTATGAACTATATCCAGCCTCATATCTAGGAATTTTTAAACCCTTTGCTATAGTGTTTTTTCATATAATTAAATTTTATAGACTCCCTAAAAAAGTAGCTTTGAAAAAGTTTTTCATAATGAATCTAAATTGCTTTTTATTATTATTCTATTCTCAACCCTCTTCCTTTTTGCTCCCCACCCCCTAGCCTACCTTACTCTGTCCCACTTCCTCCCTCCCCCACTTTCTGAACTTTTTTCTGTACACCTTTACCCGTGAGGGCAGCATTATTTGTTCACATTGAGACGATATGGTTATCATTATCTTAGATCAAAATCTCTAAGGATGTAATTGTCATGGTTTGGTTACTACCTAGATGCTGTCAGTAAAGATGGTTCCCTTTGGAAAGAACAAAAAAGGAATTGCAATTATAACTAAATACCAGCTTGAGGTTGGATGGGGTGGATGCATGGAGATAAAAACTTCCCGGAGGCCTTTGAAGCAGTGAAAAAGTATTCAGAATGGAGTTAGGTCCTGTGAATTTAGCTAAGTGTATCCTGCTTTAGGCTACTTCTTCCTAAGCTTTGTATGGAAGGCTAGACCATTATGTTTAATGTTGTGTACTCAGGGCTTAATGTGGTATTTGGCACAAAATAGATATAATCAAAAATGATTTTGAAGAATAAATTAATGAAGGAATATTCCTCCACACACCAGCTATGTTTCCTCTGAGTGGTGTTGTAGGATGTGGCGACTAGGAAACAGTAAAACAGAGGTGTTTCCGAGGGCATCAAAAATATAATGCTTTCCCTATGGTCTTTTCAACATACTAGCCCCTTAAATACTAAACTGAAAATGAGTACAGTTGGGATTCGATTAGAATTTTTGAAACTGCTCACCTGGGTGGCTCAGTAAAAATCCCTGTTTCCAAAGAAGAAAACAAACAAACAAACAAAAAGAATCAGAACAAACTTCATTTCATATGTCCCCAATAATGCAAACAGAGTTTGCATGTGTGTTTCTTTAGGCATAATCATAAAGAAGCATCATAAAATAACTCCACTGGCTTTTTGATTACTCTTAAAAAACTCACTATAGATGTGCAAAGATAGCAGGTAACATATTTCTTATGCTTTAACCACAGAATTTTATACATTTTATCTCAAATTCTTTTTCTTTACAGAAACTTCAGCATTGAAAAAGGAATAACAACATAAGCAAAAACTAAAAAAGCTGAGTTATTGGACACCTTTCAGTTTCAGTCAATCAGTTCACATTGGGAAACGTCTGATTTTTATATTTATTGCTCTGTCCTTTGTGCTGCAGTATCTAAAAATAACTACTAAGCCATTTTAAAATTCACCTGTTAAAATGTCTGTCTCTCCCCTGACGTAGTACGGTGGAAAATATGCTTTATTCACTTAGGTATACATAGTCCCTAGCATGTTGCTGGTATATGGTAGATCTCAATTCGTGTTTATTGACTAAATTATACCGTAAATAAATGTAGAAAAAGTTTACAGAAGTAACCATTCTTGAAAAATTGCTTCAAGATGATATACATAATGTATGCTCCATGTTGAAATTTAAATATTAAAATACAAAAATCACCTATAATTCCATTATCTTCACTACCGTCAAGAGTTGGTGCATTTTTTGTATTTTTTTTTTTTTAATAAATTTATTTATTTGTTTATTTTTGGCTGTGTTGGGTCTTCGCTTCTGTGCGAGGGCTTTCTCTAGTTGTGGCAAGCGGGGACCACTCTTCATCGCGGTGCGCGGGCCTCTCACTGTCGCAGCCTCTCTTGTTGCGGAGCACAGGCTCCAGATGCGCAGGCTCAGTAATTGTGGCTCACGGGCCCAGTTGCTCCGCGGCATGTGGGATCTTCCCAGACCAGGGCTCGAACCCGTGTCCCCTGCATTGGCAGGCAGATTCTCAACCACTGCGCCACCAGGGAAGCCCCCATTTTTTGTATGTTTAAAGCCACTTTTAACATGAAATTTATTTTCTTTTGTTTAAAAAGTAATATACAGTCCTTAACATTCATTTTAAAAATACCAAAAATAGAATTAAAAAATTACAGTTTTACCATTCAAATCCCATTCCTTTTATAGATATAGACAGTCTTTGCTTTGTATGGTCCGTATATGCAAGAATTTCAGTTACAATAGTTTAACTAAATAAAATAAGTCCCCAAATGACTTAGTTCAGATTTAGTTACCACAGTATGTTAACTATGAAGAACTGCATAAAGTATACACTTAGCTGCTAGATCTTCAGTCCATGGATCACTACATAAGTAACAGGTGTATATCATGATCCTCAGCAGAAGACCCAGTTGATCAACACCCAGAGTCCTGGGCCATAGAAACTGTGAGATAATAAATGCGTAGTTTTAATTTGCTAAGTTTGTGGGAAGTTGTTTGGTGGCACTATAAAAGTAATATACTAGGATAATACTTTGATTTACAGACTTTTTTTTTTTCAGTGCTCTGTGGATATGGTCCCATTGTCTTCAGGCATTTGGTATTACAGAGGAAAAAATATCTGAAGTCAGTTCACATCACCCATCTGATTTGAGGAAAGCTTTTCTCCCCATCTGAATAATTATAAAATTATTTCCTTTGTGCTTATATTACAAGAAATTTGCCAATATCAAGGTATACACTTTTCTCCCTCTTTCTCTCTCCCTATCCTTATTTCTTCTATTTGTTTTTAAGAATGATTTCTTGAATTTTATGTTAGATACTATTTCTATTTCAAATGTTCTGATTTCCTCCCATTCAAGAAATGTTTGTATTCAGGAACTCGCACTGTTTTTAGGTTCAAACTCCGTTCTTTACCCTATCTATGGTTGTCTCACATTTTAAAAACCTTTATACATGTCCTTTATATTGTGGAGAATAAAAATTTATCTTCCATCTTAGGGATTCGACTTACAGTGTCAGCACGGCTTTTAACTACCAAATCTCCAAAGAAAAATTTAATTCTGATATTGCATTTTAATTTCTCTGCAATCTTTATTCCATCATATTTTCATCTCACTCTCTTCGAACTTATACCATTTTCTTCTTATCTCAACCTGTTCTGATCTTATAGCTCTCTCTGTTTTATAAAACCTGTGTTTTCTTGAATCCTATTGAAGATGCCAAACATGTTTACATTTTTTTTTCTTTTGGATGATGCAGTAAAGCCAGAATGCATTCTTCTTCCCAGTTAGTATAAAGGACTTCTTTTCTCTTCTTCTACATTTTTCCATCTTTTCCTTCTTTTTTTTTTTTTTTTTTTTTTTTATAGCCTTCCTAATGACTTCTTGTTTTTTTGGGGGGGGGGTTATTTATTTATTTATTTATGGCTATGTTGGGTCTTCGTTTCTGTGCGAGGGCTTTCTCTAGTTGCGGCGAGCGGGGGCCACTCTTCATCGCGGTGCGCGGGCCTCTCAGTATCGCGGCCTCTCTTGTGGCGGAGCAGAGGCTCCAGACGCGCAGGCTCAGTAATTGTGGCTCACGGGCCTAGTTGCTCCGCAGCATGTGGGATCTTCCCAGACCAGGGCTCGAACCCGTGTCCCCTGCATTGGCAGGCAGATTCTCAACCACTGCGCCACCAGGGAAGCCCCCATCTTTTCCTTCTTAAGCAGAGATGTATTTAGCCTTGCACTTGCCAACAGACAGGTTGGTGGATTATAGTTTCCCAGAGTCTTTATCCACATGGGATAAGATTGAATCTTCTCAGTTTTGTACCCATGGCTTTACAAAACTAGCTTGATTTTGGTGGGCTTTCATCTAGTGTAGCTCTGCTGGATCAAGATAGAATTCTTACTCCTCTCCTCTCTGACATGTTCATATAATAAAAGAGCACTGGTGTTAGAAGGTGGGCTCTAGAGTCAGCCATGTTGGATGAATGTCCCAAGTCTCACCAGCAATGCTAATGTGGCCAAGTCATTTAAACTCTCTCTGCTTCAGATTCCTTATAAGTAAAAGGGGGATAATAATATAAAAACCTCATTAATTGTCAGCATTAAATGAGATAATGCGTACGAAGGGTTACCACAGTACTTGACACTCTGTAAGCACTCAATATTGGTTTTCCTCTAATTCGATTATTATGGGCATGGAAAACCCATTCCCTCTAAGTACACTGTTACCAAGGCTCTGTGTTTACTCCCACCTCCATGGCTTTATTTGTGAGGGTGTCTCTCCAGACTACAATGCATTATGTCACCACAGGCTCACTCTGTACAACATCCGGCTCATTTTCCCAATCATGTTGCTGTTTCTGACTCTATGTACAAGGAGAGAATGAAGAGAGGGCAAAGGGAAGGGGACTCAGATAGCTTCAAAAACTAGTCACAAACAATTAATGAGATAAATCAGTTTTCTGATCACTACTGACCTCATGGTTCAGAATAAGAGGACAGACAAAGGCAAAAGGTAGCTCAGGTGGGCTCCAATTTCACAAAATGTTTAAAGTTTTCATAGGTCTTGAGAATGCAGAAATTTCTTGAAAATTCTAGGAAGTTTGACTGTGAGTTGGCTTTGGCAAGCTTCTCTTATGACCCATAAAGTACATGTACTTACCTTCTCTGAGTTCAAGATCTGAAAATAAAGCTGCCAGTTGTACACACACAGATAACTAGACCTCACCCAAACTCAATGCTTAATCCTGAACCTGCAAAGCTGCTTCTCTTGCTGTGGATACTGTCTCATTGAACAGGCACCATTATCTTCCCACTCAGCCAAGCTCAATACCCCAAGGTAATTTTTACTCCTCCTTCTACCTCAATTCTATTTTCAATCAGTCAGTAACTACCGCCCAATCATTCCTACAATGTCTCTCCAGTCCCACTCCCTCTTGGCCATTCACATTCCCTCAAGTCCGAATTTCTAACTTCACCATTTTTCATTTGGACTATTGTTACTGTCTTTGAAGTGGTCTTCAGCCTCTAATGTTTTCCTTCTCCAATCAATACTACTTATTGTTGCCAGAATTATCTTCCCCAAATACAAATCTCATCATGTCACTACCCTTGTCAAACACTAAAAAGTTTCCCAATCCAACAGAAAAGAGTTTATTTTCCCTACTTTAAATTCAAGGTCTAGAGCAACCTAACCTCAACCCTTTTGCAGGTCCATCTCCTCAGACATCTCTTCACAGCACTCATCAGTACCAGTGGGACACCTACTACCCTTTGAGCATATCTGCCACTTCTGTTTCCCACTAGTTTACCTTTTTCATTTCTCTCAGCCTGGAGTGCACTGTGTTGGTAAACACCAAAATCTACCCAAACTTTCCCCATCGTTCAAGGCTCAGTAGGGGGGCCGCCTCTGTGAAATAATCTCCAGATGCTTGGATTAGCAGTAGTTTCTTTTCTATGCCTTCACTTTACTTTGTTTATTCTATTATATTTATCCCCTTCTGCCTTTTATTGTGATTATTTACACTAAAACCAGACTAGAGAAATGACTGTGCTTCATTTACTCTGATCTTCCACAATCTGGCAAAATGTTTTTTGCACATAATAGTTGTTCAGAAAAAAAAAATTTCCTGACATTATCAGGGTTAAAACCTTCAATATGTGAATACTGCTTTATTACAATCATTGTATTAAAATCGCATACAAAATGCTCATATTTCATGCAGAAATGAAAATGAGTAAGACTATAATTTTTACTTTTGGCATCCTCCAGTATTTTGGCGTCACTTAATCTGCTGTGAAGATATAATAGCAAGGTAAAATATGTAAATGTGAGTTTTCAGGGCACAGATTATTCTCCTGCATAGTAATTACATTTAATTTAACTCTGTGTTCTTGACAAGTACAACTTTGAGTTAAATCATACTGTGGGTTTGCTAACACTATTTGTATAGCATTTAAAAATTTACCAAGTATCTTCACATTTCTTCTGTTGTGTCATTTGTTAGATGCCATACTTCCTATTATCTACTTTTATAGGCTCAGAAAGACCAAGACATGTGACAGAATAAATAAGAGGAAGAACTGGAACTTGAATTAATTTTTCTTTTATTTTACCAAATTTAATGTGTTGTTCACCATTTATGAGATGGTTTAATTTTGTTGAATCCTCAGTGTCTCTAATAGCCCCATATCTCTGACTAGGATGTATGGGAGTCTTTATTAAAGGCTTAGCAGGCTTGGCTGCCCAACAGGGTGATCACAGAATTTACTGGTACAGGTATGAGACTAAAAAGAGGCAATACTAGTAATTACCAGAAGAGACAGATGTCAACCAGAACTATCCTGGGCAAACTGAAATGTGCATTCTATCTACCGGCCTTAAAAATTGAGAACCATGTTTTCTCCTCTGCAAAACCAAAGCAGAGAAAGCTATTTATAAATTTTCTATCTTGAAATATTTATTAATTTCTATTGGAAAACTGTATTTTTATAGCAATGATATTTTTAAAATCCAAATTTACTTAAAAGATTTAAATAAATATTTAGTTTGAAATAAACTGTAAAAATATTTATATGCCAATTTTAAGTGAAAAATTTGCCCCTCCTCCCAAAACAAGCATAAATAAATATAAACACATAAGAAAGCATTCTGAGAACAACAAAAATCTTAGGTATACTTTTTACTTTTTACAAACAAGAATTGTATATATTTAAGGTGTACAATATATATATAGTGTGAATTGACAATCTAACTATTTAACATACCCATCACCTCCCAAAGTTAGCATTTTGTGTGTGTGTGTGAACACTTGAGATATAATCTCTTAGCAAATTTTAAGTATACATCATTATTAACTATAGACACTATGTTGTACATTAGGTTCTTCAGAGCTTATTCATCTTATAACTGAAAGTTTGTACTCCTTGATCAATATTATTTTTTCTAATTAAGAACTTTTAAAACACCATACTGTGGAGCCAGAGGCTGTGGATTGATTTACAACAAATATCAACATACAACTTTGGTTTTTAGAGTTAAATTATTTAAAGGGACTTTGCTCTTTAAGGCTTTTTGTTCAGCCTTACCTTCCCTTGGTAAAATTTAAGTCACTTGTAATAATCGAAATTTCTGTAGGGGAAATCAGCCATCTACTACAAAAGATATTAGCTATAGGCCAATCATTCTTACTGCAAAATCACTTAAAATTTCAATTCTTTAATTTTGTAAAATTCCCACTTGCTACTCTATGTTAGGACACCGGAATTTATCTGTAACCCCAAATGGTAGAACATCTTCAAAGAATTTTGCTTTCTTCCTGTTCAGTCACCATCTAAAATATTCTTCCAGTAACAAATCAGGTAGTTCAAATCTCTTTGTTACCAATTAGACCAACAAACATTTATTGATGGCAGAAATGCCAACCATAAAAGGTCAGGGATACTTTCATTCTTAGGATGCAAAGCAGGTTTTCTTGAATTCCTTTAATCCCAGTTTGGAAAAGTAATTTAACACCCAAATAATCGTGACTATTAAATTTTAATATAAGTCAAATGCTCTGAGAACATTTTGTAATGCTCAGCAATTAAAGGACCCCCTTCTTTCGTTTTACAATAGTGAGTAAAGTTTTGATACTAATGAATACAACTTTGATGTCTTTGCACCTGAGCCTCGCCTTTGATGACCTCACAGCATACAACTTACTCTTTGGCATTGACTAGGTGCCACTGGAAAAACGGGCATCATAGCTGAATGTAATGTCCCATAAGAACAAAACCTGCAAAGAGTCATTGTTTTGCAACATACACTGGCCTGGTGATTAAACTCAATGCTACAGTGATACCAGGATATGAACCTTCAAGACGCAAATTGGTCCATAATGTTTTTGTGTCATTTTTATAGATATTTCAATAGTGTAGAAGTAACCGTGAAGTAATTTCATAATATCTTCAATATTACAATTGCATAGTTCTCTATTGTTGGAAAAGAATATTAGTATTTTACTGAACTGTATTCTTAGGACAATTCCTAGATTCCTTGGATATTTTTTATACAATAATATTTAATTAAATGTGATTAAAATAGGTAAAATAAGCGATAATAAATAACTTCATTTTCCATAGTGATATGCATGGCTCATGATGGGCTCACATAAGGAACGAAAACGTATCAAAATATCATTAAGATTTTGTTGTTTCCATAGCTATTGAAAACAGCAATCTGATTGATGAAATTTAAGTAGGCTTCTGGGATGAAACTCAGGGTTTTCATTGGAATACAGGGGAATCATAACATATTATCACATCTATAATAAACTATAAAAAATAGTACATATTCCTTCCTAGGGGCCAAATTCAACATAATCATAAGAATATTTTAGAATCTCTTATAAGTCACGAGTAAACATTTTATTCAAAAGATATACGGCTATATATCAATAATTGCATTAAACATAAAACTGTAGGCTTCTTACAAGAGATATTAATAAAACATAAGGACACAGAAAGGCTAAGAGTAAAAACATAGTAATAAATTTAACTTGGAAGCACTAACCACAAGAAAGCTAGAGTTATCTATACAAATATCAGAGAAAGAAGAATTTAAGGCTAAGAATACAGTTGACCCTTGAACAATGGGGGTTTGAACTGCATGGGTCCAATTATACACAGATTTTTTTAGGAGCAAATACTAAAGTTCTACATGATCCACAGTTGTTGAATCCATGAATGTGGAACCGCATATATATGGAGGGCCAACTCACAGTTATAAGCAGATTTTCGACTGAGGAGGGTTGGTGCCCTTAACCCCCACGTTGTTCAAGGGTCAACTGTACTTTTAAGGCAACATTATTAGAGATTAAGGAGAACATTTCAGAATGATAAAAAGTTTACATTACCAAATAGATATACTAATTCTCAATATGCATGCGCCTAATAGCATAGTTTTAAAACACATAAAGGAAAAACTGACAGAACTAAAAGGAGAAACAGATAAACACACACTCATAATGGGGGATTTTAAAACACCACTCTCAGTAACTCTGTATAAGCAGATACAAATTCAGTATGATAACAGAAGATGTGAACAAGACAATGAATACACGATCTAATTGTTACACTCACACACATATATCTATATGCATATATATACATATACATAACACTGTACAAAATAATGGCAAAATATGCACTCTTTCCTAGTGCATATTAAACTTTATCATAATAGATCATATCCAAGGCCATATAAAGCAAGTGCCAAAAAATTTCAAAGGCTTGAAACACTTATGTTTTCTTACCACTGTGAAATTAATCAGTGTTTAAAGGTAATTTAAGAAATCCTAAAATATTTTGAAATTAAATAATGACTAAACTATGTATGGGTTAGAAAAGAAATCATAATGGAAATTAGAAGACATTTAAAACTGAATGATTGTGGAACTACAATATATCAAGTTGTGGGATGCAGCTAATACTGTGCTTAGTGGGAAATTTAAAACCTTAAATTCATACATTAGAAACAAAGAAAGACTGAAAAATCAATGATCTAATGGTCCACTTTGATAGGTTAAAAAAGGAACAGTAGGAGAACAGTATGGAGGTTCCTTAAAAAAAACTAAAAACAGAACTATCATATGACCCAGCAATCCCACTACAGGGCATATACCCAGAGAAAACCATAATTTAAAAAGACATATGCATCCCAATGTTCATTGCAGCACTATTTACAATAGCCAGGACATGGAAGCAACCTAAATGTCCATCAACAGAGGAATGGATAAAGAAGATGTGGTACATATACACAATGGAATATTACTCAGCCATAAAAAGGAACAAAATTGGGTCATTTGTAGAGATGTGGATGGACCTAGAGACGGTCATACAAAGTGAAGTAAGTCAAAAAAGAAAAAGAAATATCATACATTAACATATATATGTGGAATCTGAAAAATTGGTATAGACAATCTTATTTACAAAGCAGAAATAGAGACACAGATGTACAGAACAAACGTATGGATACCAAGGGGGAATTGGGAGATTGGGATTGACAAACATACACTATTGATACTATGTATAAAATAGATAACTAATGAGAACCTACTGTATAGCACAGGGAACTCTACTTACTGCTATGTGGTGACCTAAATGGGAAGGAAATCCAAAAAAGAGGGGATATATGTATACGTATAGCTGATTCATTCTGCTGTACAGTAGAAACTAACACAATATTGTAAAGCAACTATACTCCAATAAAAATTTAAAAAACAAATTAAAACAAAGATGACCTATAAAAAAAAAGATGATGATATTTAAAAAAATAAAATAAAAAATAAAAAAGGAACAGTAAATTAAAGCCAAAGAAAGCAGAAGAAAGGTAATAAAGTTAAGGACAGAAATCAATGAAATTTAAAAAACATGGAATCAGGATCACAGACATAATGCAAAACACAATACTATAAAACTATTAGATAACATAGAAGACAATCTAGGGGTCCTTGAGTTTGGCATTGTTTAGATACAATACCAAAAGCATGATCCATGAAAGAAAAATTAAGTTGTACTTCATTAAAATTAGACATCTTTGCTCTGTAGAGGACACTGATAAAATAGTGAGAAAATAAGCCACTAACTTGGAGAAAATATATATCCAAAATACATAAAGAACTCTTAAAATTCAACAGTAAGAAAATAATCAACTCAATTAAAAAGTGGGCAAAAGATCTTAACAGATACCTCACCAAAAGATCTGAACAGATACAAATGGTAGTTTCTTGCAAAGCTAAGCAGTTTTACCATATAATCCAGCAATCATGATCCTATGTATTAACCCAAAATAAATTGAAAACTTTTGTCTACACAAAAACCTGTAAACAAATCTTTATAGCGGCTTTATTCATAATTGCCAAAATTTGGAAGCAAGCAAGATTTCCTTTAATAGGTGAATGGATAAATAAACAGTGATACATCCATACAATGTTACCCAATTAAAAAAAGAAATGGACTGTTGTGCCATGAAAGGACATGAAAGAGCCTTAAATGCACATTGCTAAGTAAAAGAAGCTAATCTGAAAAGGCTACAATACTGTATGATTCCAATTATAAAACATTCTGGAAAAGGCAAAACAACAGTGATGTTAAATTGTGGACTTCAGTTAGTAATTATGCATTAATATTGGTTAATCAATTGTAACAAATGTACCACACCAATGCAAGATGCAAATAATAAGGGAAACTGAGGGCAAGGAGGAGGGGAGGGAATCTGTGGGAACTTTTTGTAGTGTCTGTTCAATTCTTCTGTAAGCCTAAAATTGCTCTAAAAAATTGCTCTATTAATTTTTAAAAAGTATACCCATGTCCTAAAATATACAATAGAGAAAAAACAACAAAATGAATGATTCTTTGAAAAAAGAATTGATATAATTCTATTAATACTGATCTTATAAAAAGACAGAAATAATCAATATTGTAAGTGAAAAAGAATATCACTACAAATCATATATGTATTAAAATATAAGAATATTACCAAAAATTTTATGCTGGTGAATCAAAAATTTTAGGTGACTTGAACAAATTCCTGGAAAAAAACCTTAGCAAAAGTAGTAGAAAATCCGAACAATCCCACATCTATCAGAAACTGAATTACAAACTTTCCCACAGTGAAATATCCAGGCCCAGTTTAGTTTACCAGATAACTCTTCCAAAATATAAGAAAAAAATAATACTGGTCTGATACAAAATCCTCCAGACAATTAGTTTAGCATTTGAAAATCAATTAATATAATTCACCACAATAAAGAGAAAAGATTATATAATTATTTCAATATACACACAGGAAAAAAAATGTGAAATAATTCAACACTTCTTCAGGATGAAAACATTTGGTAAATTAGGAATAGATGGGAACTTTCCAAATGTGAGAGAGTAGCTACAGAAACCTACAGCAAACATCATACCTAGTAGAGAAATCTAGAAATCTAGCTTCCTCCCAAGATGGGGGAACGAAACAAAGATACCCAGTATCTCCCAATTTATTCATCATTTTACTGAAAGTCCTAAACAGTGCAATAAGTCAAGGACAGCACAGTAAATCAATAAGTCAAAGAAATAAAAGTATCACTGTTCATGAATAACATGGCTACATATGTAGACAATCCAAAAGAATCTACTCTGTATCAGAAAGATTAAGTGAATTTAGTAATGTTGCTGGATCCAAAGTCAGTATCTAAAAAACAACTGTATACCTAGAGAGATAATGGTAATGTTCTATTTCTCAGTCTAGATGGTGGTTACATGGATGTATTAATTGTGTGAAAATCCACAGCTCTATACTACTTCCAATTAATGCACTTTTTTGTATATATGTTATACTTTAACAAAAGATTATTTTATGTTGTTTAATGGGTATAGAGTTTCAGTTTACAAGATGAAAAAGTTCTGGAGATGGGTTGCATAACAATATGAATACACTTAACACTACTTAACTGTATACTTAAAAATAGTTATGATGGTAAATTTTATGTATATTTCACAATTAACAATTAAAATTGTTTACTTTAGAAAAGATGAATGGTATTAAGAAATTAATGTTAAAGGTTGGTGAATCTAAATAACACATAGAAAAAAACTTGTAGCCCACGATTAGAGAAATTCTGCTTCCCTCTGCTCTGGGCTGAGCAAAATTGTTACAGTGATAACAGATGGAACACTATACTAAGAAATCAAAATTCCTTAATTTTAAGGCAGTATTCATCATAAGATATATCACTGATTTAATAATACCTTTTGGGTGAAAAAACCCTCCATATTTAAACTTACCTGTAAACATATCTGAAATATAAAAGTGTGTGTGCCTTACAATCAAGAAAATGTGGGATATCTATAAAAATGAAGAAAGATGGACTGGTTTGCCTGTCCTTGGAATGCAAACCCAATGTCTCAAGGTAGGTCCATCCCCTTTTCTTAAGGGACCTTGACCACAAGAGTATTCAGGATTATGATAACAGAATCCAAAGAACCTGAGCATTATAGGGGATAAAATTTATTCTAGTACTATTTTACTTACATATTTATTAAATAAACATGAACACACACTCTTTAGTAGGCTAATTATTGGGGATGTAAGAATATGAGAGTAGCCTCAGTCCTGGAAAGAAGCTGGGTTTACAGGGATGACATTTTTGCAATGAATCTGAGGTGAAATCATCCATTATCCATAATGGCATGACTAGATGAGATGATTATTAGTGCACAAGTGTACATTTTCATAAAGAAAAATCTACTCTACTCCTTCAGCCAAGTTGACCGTTGCATGCCTGCTGGTTGCAAGGACTATACAAGTTTTGTTGTTCTTGATTGAAGGCTAGTTATGCTGGCCAAAGGGCCACCACTAACCCATGAAGTGTGTTTGTACTCTTTGGACAGATTTAGTCTCTCAGGCACATGGCTTGTGGAATGAATGCAGCCGGATTTTGGCCCCAGTTACCCAGTGACCTGGTGTTCTTGTGTAGGGCACACCTTACACAAGGGTGTACAGTTACCCGGCCTGGACATACACTGGCTTAGTGATAAAACACAGTTGCCACTTTTGCTGGCGTTTGTGGTGATACCTGAACAGCAGAGCCTCTTGCATTAAGTTTCTCAGTGTGTAGATATATCCTAATGAATGGCAAGGAAAGAGAGGCTTGAGAATGGATAGTGATGCAGGTGACACTGGAAACATACACTATCTCTGCTCCATAGATGAACAATACTTTGCTTTTAAAGAGATTTAAAAATACATCCCATGAAATTATATTTGAGACATTTGAATAGGTTTGTCTTCAAAGAATGATATAAGCATGGAAAGGAAGAGGGCTTCAGGGCTTCAGGCATGGCAATATACTCCTAACAGAGGTATACTAATATTAATAAATTCTGGTACTTTTCCATGTCAAGAGTTGGCAACTATAACATTTGAGATTTACATGTAAATAAACTGACTCTTTTCTAAAAGGCTGTACACAGAAAGTCCTTTAATGTTTGCAACAGTTATTTAAAATTATATAATTTATATCTTAAAAATATGAGCATTGAGAGAAGCTCCCAAGTTTTTTCATTCAAAAACAAAGGAAATTGACAGGGTTTTTTTTTTTTTTTTTTTTTGGAGCTGTAATGATTCTAAATTATTTCTGATTAACAAAGAAAATGGTCTGCTACTTCAGTGCCTATGATTACATTACAGTACAGTGGAGAAAAGTCACTAATGGGTACCTCTGAGGTCAGGACTGAGACTGCAGCATTCAAATTTGTTTATTAATGAGCCCAGGACAGGGCTCTCCTAGGATGTCAAGATTTGTTAATAGTACAAAATCTGAAGTACTGTTGAAACCTTAAACAACCAGACTATCTAAGAATATCACCCTAATGTATAGCGTCTGAAATAAGTGACCCCTCTTCCAAATGCCTGGGACATGTATGGAGGGGAGAGCTTAATCAGAGGAACTGCTATTCTTTCATCAATGGCAAGAGGAAAATGGGATATTCAAGATGCTGAAAAAAAAGTACTGCAAATATATGTGCACTTTTGGTCACTGCTTTTTGATGAAGAAAATATTGTGCATAATAACTCGAGAATGTATTTAACATAAATTATATTTGCATGAATTATGTTTATTCATATGGTCAGATACATAATGGCTTGCTTGATAAATGGCTGATTAGTCTTATAATCAGCCCAAGAGAGACCCGCTTCAAAAAACTCTCTCCCGGGGGCATCTGACTTTCTAGATATTTTCTGTTTTGCCTTTAAACAGTGAAACGCTGCCAGATCTGGGCACCCCAAACAGTTTATTTCCAGCTTCCAGTCTGCAATCTGGAATGTCTAGAAACACTGGACAATCACTCGCCATAAACCTCAGAGTTCCAAGAAGTACAACCAAGTGGGCAATGTGACGCCACTCCAAGAAAAGGGGGGTTTCATAAAAGAAAGCATTCAGGGGAACCATGAATTCTTTCTTTAATAATATGAGGAGAGATAATTGCTGCAGATGTCAGCAGTTTTAATCACTGTGTTTTGATGATGAGACTACTCCCTCCACCTGAGACTCTGCATGACATATTCAGATGTGGAAAATGTCTTTAATTTTAAGGAAAAAAAAACCTGAAATATTTCTCTATTGTTAGGTAGCCTTATTCTGGTGAAACTGTCCGTATTCTTTCACTTCAGTAACAGTCCCAATTCTTTTGACCAGCTCCTTCCTCACCTTGACCTGGATTGTCACATCCTCTGGGAAGAGTCCCCTGACTGAGCCCCGCTCTGAACTCTCAGTCTGGATCTGCAGTCCTCTTATATATCCCCATATCAACTTACACTCTTCTGTATCATTGATTACACTGTGTTGTAATGATCAGGCTATTTGTCAATCTTTACACCTTCTTTTTGGGCTCCCCATATTCTAATTTCTTGGAGATTAGCCCTGGGCGGTGTTTCTTTTCTTGCAAGGCTAAGCAGAATACCTGCCCCTTATTTGACATTTAACTAATGGTGAATGAAAGAACGAAGTCCTTACAAAGCAATTTGCCTCTATTATATAACAACATAAAATACCTCTACCCTTTGATATTTGGTATATTGATATTTGGGCATCAAATTCGCTTCTTGTTCTTGCCATTATTGTAAACTCCTTTCTGGAAAGGAACTAAATCAGATTGTAAAAAAAATGAATCTTCAGTAGTTTTAGGTAGAACGTTTTGAGATCAGTATTATTTCATTGGAACCATAGATCTGTGTTCAGGTAACTGTTTAATATTATTCTCTTTCTGATACTATAATGAAAAGGGTTTGTGGGTTCAAGAAAATAGAAAAATTAATATAGAGATGTAGTGGTTAATTACACACAGAAAGTTAATACCATAAAGCCTGTAGCAAGAGAGTATTATAATTAAGGTAGAGAAATTAAAACAGCATAGGATTTTCACCTTTATATCAGTTACTAGGCACGAATGACCAATTAGCACAGGTACTATACAATCAATTTTATGAAACATAAGGGTGCCTATTCCTATTCTGACTGTTTCCTCATAAGTTCGTTATGTTATAAATAATATGCACTTTTTTTTGCAAAGATGAACTGAGCTTTAAAGGTTGAAGTATGGTATTTGAAACCGCTATTTCTAATAAAATGTATATGGGGTACAGTGTCCGCCACTTCTTGATTTTGACTCTTGTTCTGCAAGTAGTTTACAATCCTGAAAAAGTATCTTTACATAGCGAATATGAAATATGTATGCAGGTACATACAATGGGGATTTAATTCTACCTGCTGGCATTTAAAAACTAGCTAAAACTTCAATTCACTCTAGAGTTTCATAGAAGTTGTGCTCAAATAGGAGGTGTCAGTAATGACTTATTTCGACACATGTATATTCTTGAAAATATAGACTTCGATTAAATACCTGCCACCTTTCAGAGGCCTTCAGTGAAACACTGGAAGCAAAATTTTTGCTCCCCAATGCTTGTGTTTTAAATAATCCCATTATTAGAACTGGCTCTCACTTGTTATTCTGTTTTTTGCAAACTTCTTGTTTATTTAGTTTACCTTACTCTTTTGCTTTGTGCATAGAGTTTGTTAACAATGGAAGAGCTTCAAAGTGAGAATACTCAACACAACGTCTTTCCCTGCATAACAATACATTCAATCTGCATCCATTTGCTAAGCTTCGTTGAAACAAAGCACTGATCAGGCAGCTGGGAAGAATGTGTAATACTACCAACTGTAACTGACAGCCTAATTAAGTTGGGCATGGGGGTGAGGTGGGTAGCCCAATGTAGATGATTTGCCTAAATGGAACCTCCCATTAACCCCACAGGACACTTAGTAAATTTAGTATGTGGACTTGGGATTTTTTTTTTTTTCTTAAAACAGCTTGCATTCTATATACTTCATTATATAGAGGAATTACTTAGAAATTATTTAAATATTATAATAAACTGATTCTTGAAGAATGCATGTTAATATATATGGTTAAAACAGGCTACATTCTGATGCATAACAAGAAGCCAACTATGTTACTATTCGTTTTTGACGTGTGTATATTTGTAACTTCGGTTTTCTGAAAGATATTTATTTCATAAAATAGATCCTTCTAACTTCAACTAATAGCAATGCTTCCAAAATAGACGCGGGAGCTTTTTTAGATAAATTATGTGAAGATCTCCATAATATTTAAAGAATTGTCTTGTCGATATGTAATGGGTCGACTGATAAATATTTACTTTTAGTGTCTATACTTTTTTAGCATAACATAAATAATAAAGGATAAACTCTATTTGCATTGCAAGCTGCTTCACTACAATCTAGTGCATTTGAATGCTAGTTAAATTCTCTTTAAAATTCTAGTAATTAAATATGATATTGCATAGTGTATAACAGTGTCTCCCAAAAATGAGTGACAGGAAACAAGATACTCTGCACAAGAAGGGATCTGAGGCCAAGTGAATTTGGGAAATACTTTATATGTAAAGATTTAAAATGCATATTCATGATTGGCTTATCTAGAAACATACAAATAGTCTATAAACATGAAAAACTGACTTTTTCAATAGTCAAGAAAATGCAAATTAAAACAATGAGAAGGAATTAGTTTTTGATTGATCATATTAGGGAAGACAGAAAAAAAGATAATCTTCAGTGTTGGAAAAGAAATGGGGAAATGGGCATGCTCATATAAAGAATGGGCAAGCTTGGCTCGTTCTGTAAACTGGCACTAACTTTCTGGCTGGGGTTATGTACCAAAAATATGTTTACATTTTGAGCCAGCAATTCTTTCATGACTGCAACCTAAAAAAAAAATAAAAATTAAGGATGTGAACCTAAACACACACACACACACACACACACACACACACACACACACACACACACAAACAATCTAAGTTTGGAATTTTTTTCTGGGCTATATGTGGTGGGATAAGATAGATATATCTATATCTATATATCTGTATTTTTTGATTATCTGTATTTCTTTTTTCACAAATGAAGTTTTAAAAAGACATGTAAAAATTCCTTGAAAAAAAAGATGTTTGAAATCATTTAATGTAAAACTGCATAGCAAACTTTAAAGACTCTAAAAATATCTGGAAATAAAACCAAAGAAAAAACTGTTCAACTTTATGATTTTTAACAGTCAATATTCTGAACCTTACCTTATAGAATTTATTGATATAGAGTCCAAGGAACTGGACAAAGACAGGTATTTATAACTGAGTGACCAGAACCAAAGACAATAAAAACAAAGAATATCTCAGATGACTTTCAAATGTTTTATCATTCAGTCCACAAAGCTGAACTTGGTGCCTCAATTTGTTGCAAGGAAAGATGAGAGCTAACTCATTATTTGAAGAAACCACTTGAAGTGAATGGACATTCGCAGAAATATCAAGCTGATGTCAAAAGATGCCAATTTTTAACAGAATAGAATGCTGCATTACTTTCATCTTCTTAGATATGTTACTTGTACTTCTATTATTATAATATCCATTGTTCTAAGACAATATATCCTTAAATGTAGAATCCTTAATAGTCCAAAGAGACAGGTTAAAAGTAGTTACAGACTATTATTACCACTACTTGAAAGTAAATCTAGAGAAGAAAGGCTAATCAAGAAGGAGGGCAATATTTACAGATTTGGATTAAAACAGATCAGTAAAGAAAATAGGACCTGATAGTTTCAACAGAAATGAGGAGTGATACTATCTCATGAGAGGTGAAGAGTGGAATATAAATTAGGAATAACCATTTGTATCTGCTTAAAAGAAAAAAAAGACAAACATTATGTTTGTGGGAACTCTTATTTCCTATGGTATGTATTTCATTTTAAATCACATGTATTTCACTTAAAATCAAAGAATCTGTTCAACAAGAGAGTATTCTAGTGATCTTAGATAAGCACGTATCTAAACATGAGCTCCAAATAATAAAGTAAAAATATTACTGATGGGAATAATGCAAATGAAAATTATTTTTAGAATTTCATACATAACAAAGGCCATGTCTCTAAATAATTTCTCCAAGAACGCCACATAAAAGTAGAGGTGCTACTTCATGTAATCGTAACTTCAACTGAGAAAGTATTTTTTAAATAAAGAGAAATGTTTTACCATGTAGATTATTATCTGATTCAAATCTCATAGCAACTCTTTATATCTGTGTTTAGGAAATACTATAATAGCATCTCAGTTATTTCTATCTTGTCCCCATGCAGTCCAATACGAAGCCCTCCAGACACATATCATATATGGCTATTTAAATTTAACTTTAATTAAATTAAAATTAGAGTAAACATTGAGTTCCTCAATCACACCAGCATATTTCAAGTGTTCAAAAACCGCAAATCGCTAGTGGTTCCTCTGTTGACAGAGTGCAGATACATAATATACACAACATTGTAAAACGTTTTATGGAGAAGGCTTGGGAGAAACACAGGCCCCTAAGCAGCTTGTAGGCTGTGCCAAAAAGCCTCCTTCAAGACATGACCCTGTGCATAGCTTCTGGGATCACAGCCCACAGCATGCGAGTCAGTTCAGTAACGGTTATTCCCATTTTATAGATTAAGATCTATGCCCAGAGAGAGAAAATGCCTTTCCTAAGGTCAGGTATGTAATACATGGCAGACCCATAAGCTGAATTCAAGTTTGAGGTCTCAGCTGATGAGAGATCACACTCTGAAAAAAACTCCCTATATGTAGCTTCCACTCAAAATATAACTGAACATAATTGACTACAAGGTAGCTCAATACAACAAGTACTGCCATAATTTTTCTCAAACATTTTGAAATTATATTACTCAAAACTATAGTGCTGCCACTAACCTAACAGTATTTAAATTTACCGGATATACACAATCTCCAAAAATATGTTGTACTAAACTTTAGACAAATGTTCAGGGCTAATTGTATTGATCAATACAGAATAACAGTAAAAGTGGAACAAACATGGTAAATCAATCATTTAAAAACCTACTTAACCAGTTAGATAATTTGGGTGAATGCGTTATACTTGTCAAGTCAATCAGTATCCAATGCCCGGCCCACATATGTAGGCATAATGGAATTTAGTTGGGAAAATATTGGATATAAAACAGTATTTTTAGGAGCTGTTTGAGATGTGTGGACAGAAGATGATCACTAGATTGGTTTGAGCATATAAAGCATTTTGAAAAAAGGCACTGTGTCAATAGTAAAACAATTTTGGAGGAGAAAAAGTCCTGAATGAACTTAAAGTTTCTTTTGCTGCTGAGATTTCTGAGTCTCTGACTTCCCTAGAAAAAGCACATAGTATAATCATAGAATCCTTTATTACAAACAAAATAATTACGCCTTATTTAAAATAGATTATCTGATTTTTTCCCTCTTTGTCTAACTAGGCATATGCTGCACGGCCAAGAAGAGAATACACACACCTACCCTTTATCGACTTCTCCCTCAATATTAATTCGTCCTTCTCCTCCTCAGCCAACCACAAATACCAGTGCTTATATGCTAGCAAAGAACGGGCCAACACTTCTCTTGTCATAGAACTTCAGAGCAAGAAGGGCCCTCAACGTTGTAAACGGCTCTAATGCTTCTTTAGATAGATCTGCATCTAAGATGCACTGCAGTAGCAACAGGCTTGAGAAATTCACACAGGACCCCCTAGGCAGCCTGCAGGCAGTGAGAGAAAAGCTGGTATAAGTACAACCCTGTGAGGGGCTTTCTGGTCCTGATCCATAGTTTGGAGAGTCAGGTTCAAGAAGTAGCATGCTCTAGGGTTTGCTACAGTGCACATTAAAAAGGCAAAGCTCTTCCCTCTAATGTTTGGTCAAGAAAATGTCTATACATTTTCATGATAGTCTCACTTATAGGCAGAATTTCATTTGGTTAAATTCGTTATACCAGAAAAAAAGTAACTCAAACTGTTTTTGATAGGAATCAAAACTACCTGAATTAAGTGAATAAAAGGAATAACAAGCAAAATTTGTGTCCTAAAAGGGATATTGCAAATCTGTAAGCCACAGTACACTCTGCTCTTTAGGTAGGGGAATGTAGCCTCAGAGCCCACAAGATGGCTTTTTGTAACATGGACATGTACATAGTAGGTGATCATGAATATGTATTGCCTATATGTATCATAACATTAACATATACACATTACTATATATAAAATAGATAATCAACAAGGGCCTGCCGTATAGCACAGGGAACTCTACTCAATATTCTGTAATAACCTATATGGGAAAAGAATCTGAAAAAGAATGGATATATGTGTATGTATAACTGAATCACTTTGCTGTACACCTGAAACTAACACAACGTTGTAAATCAACTATACTCCAATATAAAATAAAAATTAAATTAAAAAAATAATAAAAAGAACTATTGACTTCTGGTTTAGTATAATAGAGTAAGCACCCAATTCTACCTTCTTTTTCTACCTTTGTTTCAAAAATAGTAAAATTATATCAGTCCTGGGAAAATAAAATAAAAGATGTCAGCAGAGGACCAGAAAGTTTGAGAAACCAGGTATAAAGCGAGCAGATGGAAGGGCATAGATTGACAAACAAAAGAATATGGAAAAATGCAGCCCAAAATGCCCGTAGTAAATTCTTACTTCCCACAGAACACAAAGCGCAAGGGTGGGCCATGGTACAATCATCAGGGGAATTAATTAAAATCCACCATTGAGAATGGGCAGGTCTGTAAAACACCTACTCCTCCTACACACTCTCCAAGTAACAGAGCAAGGCTTCTCACAGAAATGGCTTTTGCCTTCAGGATAAAGTCTGAGAAGTGCATTATTAGTCTAAGAAAACAAACTATCTGTCTGGAGAAAGCACCCAATATGGTTATAGGAATGCAAAAGATAAGCAGAGCTGAGTTGAGAATTAATGCCCCGACTCAATTACAGATTTAAAAGTGACGCAGGCCATGCATGCTTAAGGAAGAGCAGCAAGTAGTGGTGACAATAAAGTGAAGACCCAAAAGTGAAGCCTGCCTTTCAACACATTCCTGATGATTAAGGGAGAAGTTTACTGTTGAAAGAAATCTACACAACTGTGCAGAAAATTTGCCCCAGCTACCAATCCTACTAATTAGCCAAGTCCTTCATTCATATGTTGAACCAACAACCAAAAAGCATCAGACATTTGAAGCAAACCCACAGCATAAAAAAGAACAAAAGAGACTAACAAATAATTTGTATGCTCAGAAAGATTTTAGTGGCTCCATAAAATAAAAATAGCCTGCTAGCTGTTTTTTTTCTAAAGAGCTATCCTTTATAGCAGAGAATCAATAGGAAAAAATAGATATTTAAGTTTATTATTTGAGTAATAAAGATAACCACTAGAAAAGCTCAAAATAATAGAACTAGGCAAAATTGGTGTTAGTGAAAAAAGACTAAATTCCTATTCTTTTTATAGCAAGAAGTCAGATTATTTTATCTGTAGTTGATAAATCAAGAAACAGAAGCAGTATGTTTTACATAATAAATGCTGTAGGAGATCAGGGGAAACAACCAGTTATTTGGGGGACAAAAATGGCATCGCTTGAATTCAGTTTAAGAGTTTGGATGTGGAGACAACCAAAATGTCCTGCTAAAGAAAAATATTCAGGGCTCCTTTTCAGTTCATGAGCTGGCACATCAACTAGCATCTATTCAATATGCTTGGAAATCTTTCTAATGACAAATCTAAAGCAGTAATCAACCACCTGTTTACTGCTGAATGTTCCAGAAAAGCAATTCCCTTCACATTCCAAAGAGTAATAGTTGGGAAAATATGAATTGTAAGTTTCCTGAGGGCAGGAAGTCTATCATTTTCCATTTTCAAGGGACCTAAAATCATAGAAACTATAAAAGATGTTTTCTTCTGGAGCTGGGGGAGAAGAGCCACTTCTTAAACTTTTGGACCATTTTATACTTTTTTATTGTTGTGCAGGCATTATTTAATTGTTTTAAAGTATTTTTAAAAACCTAATTCAACTATGGGACTGAGAGTAGGTGGTTAAAAACTGAATGAGCTTAAAGTAAATATTAAAGACACTTTAAAACGAGGATGAGACCATTAGAATATTCAATAAGACACTAAGAACGACAGACTTTATTCTTTCATGTTCACCAAATGAGCAACTGATATGAACTTGGAGAACTTTACATAACTAGTGAGAGAATGGTATCCTCTTCTTATACAGGTTTAGGAAATACTTCTATATTTCTACCCTTGCCTATGCCTTTACTCAAGTATTTTATTCACATATTGTTGAAAATAGAAATCAGCATAACCTAAATTGAATTAATCACAATTTCTCAATTTTAAGAATTACTATGCTTATATGTGTTTAAAGTTGGTTCATTCACACAATTAAAGCTGGAATTTAGTAATAATAATGAAACACCTAAAATTTAATATTAATTAAATAATACCTACCAAACTTAACATTTTAATAGTAATAATTAAAAAGGCTTTAAAATACTCATAGTACTTTGTTAGTAAAACTGTCTTTATTAGTACAAACTATGATTTATAAATGCATTGCAATAGCAAGAAATTTTGTGCTAGTTTAAGAGAAATTATTTACAGTAAGTAATATATTGTTAAAATATATTTAAGCATGAAATAGAAGAACAAGAATATGAAGTATTATTTGGAATCTTGACATCTGGAAGTATTTCAAATGACTGTTCTGGGGGAAAGCTTCCTACAAAAATCTCATTTAAGATGAAAATGCAGCCAATTGAATACTGATAATTAAGAGGCAGACATAATTTGATATAATATACAGAAGAACTTTATTTAAAATATTAAATAAAATCAAAGGAATAGTTAACCAGTAACACTGACAAGTCATTATTAAATGTATTATAAGATGCAAATATTGTTAAAATATATGTGCATATTTAATGCACGAATTAAAGTCATCAAGCATTCTATAAAGTGTCATTTAATTTAACAAATGATAATAAGGTATTTATAAATGGAATCTAAGTAAAAAAGCAAACATCACTAAAAATACTTCCAGTAACTCGCACTATAGTAAACCTTTTTTTCCTCCCTACATGCCACAATCCTTTTTACTTCTGAAATACAGCACATATCATAGACTAAGTGATATAAAACTTTTTTAACATCATACTATAAGTAGGCCTTCTTCAGTTCAACCATCATATCTATCTGATATTCATGAGTTGCCAGGTGAAAAATTCAGTCAAGCAAATTTTGTAGACAAAACCCCAATAATATTATATTACTGAAACTATCTTACTTTTAAACTTAGTTTACTCAAAACAACTGATGGGTGAAGACACAGTTTTGCCCTTCACAGACACATACAAAGCAGCTAAATAAATAGCTAAAACAATGTTGACTATAATCACAGAGCATAAACTGGGGTGGGACCTAAGATTCTGCATTTCTAACAAATTCCCTGGTGATGCTGGAACACACAGTGTAGGGAGGGTCTAGATTAAGTGTTTCCTGATCGTGACTAATCCTCTGAATCACCCAGAGCACTTGGTAGAAGAAATACAGATTTTCTGATTTTCACTGAAAATAATAAATCCCCATGTTTGAGTGAGACTCAGAAAAATGTGGACTAGACAGCTAAATTTGGGAACACTGATTTAAAGACTGCTAAAATTTAACAGAAACTCCATTCTTTAGTCTCACTGTTCCCAACAATATTTACATATTTCAGAAACTTTTCTTGGTCAGTAAGAAAAAAGACCATTAGATGGCAAATGGAGAGAAAAAAACCCTTGACTATTGCTTACCATTATGTTTTCACTCAACACTGTACTTCCTTCCTGATTCTATGCAGAGATATTTAAATGAAATACTATAAATGACAAAAGAAAAACAAAATTCCACAGAAACAAAAGGAGATTACTCTTTAAAGTACCTACTGTATGCCAGCCCTTCTGCTAGACGGCACGTGTGGACATTTCTCATTGGGTAGCATGGAGAAACGAAATGGTGTTTCCCCCAAAGTCATCACAATCTAGCTAAGAAAAAGGTGGAGCAGCCTTCCACCCCGTACAGATTTTTACGGTAGCAAGATATAACTACCTTATCCAGGAAGTGATGAACTCTATGATCTATTCTACCCCAGGGAGCAGAGAGGAGGGAAAGACTTGAGTGGGCAAAGGTATGGAGGTGGGAAATGCTTGGGCATATTTAGGGCAGAGTGAATATTTTGATTATTTTTGAGAGTCAGTTAAAAATAGGGAATGACAAGACACATGGCAGGAGGGGGAGATTTTAAAAAACAGCACAGATTCAAGAATGCCAAATAAGTGTTTTACTGTCCAACAGAAGATTTAACAAGAATAGAAGACGTAATGAGAGTAAAGTGTTAGTTCGAGAAAGATAAGGACATGTAAACTAATTGAAGAAATATAGGAAGTTGTCAGAATTGAAAAAAAAAACAATCAAATTTTTGAGAGCACGAGTTGGGACACTGTCTGGTGATTGTCAAATCCTTTCTGTGTTCTTGTTTGAAGGGAGTGGAGCTGGAAATCCCTGGTTTATAGGAGGTGGAGAGAGAAAGCAAAGGCAAGGTGTTCAGGGCAGCTAAGATGACTCAAATATTCAGGTACTCCTCCAATGTGAGGGCGGGGGAAGCTTTCTTTAAATAATGTTTGTAGTGGAGTTATAAAACAAACTAAAAACCACCAGAAAAATGCCACAGGTGGTGTGACATGAAGGAGAGATCTTGGAGGCAGACAGACATGAACTGGGATCTTGGCTTCATCCTTTACTAAAATGTGACTCTAGCCCAGTTATTTTACTTCTTCTCAGTTATGCTCAGCTTCCTCAAGAGAAAGGAATTTTTTTCCCTCAAGAGAAAAAAATAGGTGTAAATAGGTATAATAAAAATTATGGCAAATGGTTTCTATACCTAAACAAGTGGGCTTGTGCCAAAGTGACCACAGTGCTGTTCTGCCTTGTAAAACCGGACATACTCGATACTTTCACCAACACCCCAGTAAAGGGCAAAGCAGAAAAACATTTTAATTAAGTTTGGAGAGCAGATTTGTTTTGCAGGGAATTGAGATCTTAAAAAAGGAAAGGGATTCATTTTCAGTAAGAATGATGTAGGAACTCCTCCATCAGAAGTCACAGAACTATTTGGAGAGAATATACGTCCAACCGTTTACCACCAATTCCTGAAATCTTACCATTTAAAGCCCACTTTGTAAAGCAGAAATATTTGCTGTTGTAAATGGGCTTCAAAAGCAAGGTCTCTATTTGTGTCTGTCTTCCTTCCTCCCTCCCTCCCTTCCTTCTTTCCTTTCTTATATTGTTTTCCTCATACTTTAGTTTTGATTTTATGAACAGAAAGAAGGTTTTTTTGGTTTAGGGATATGTTACTGTGTCATATCTTTGTATCCAGACTGCATGTACTAAATGCAGAATTAAGCAGGGGCATGTATGTCTAAGAGCAATTTCAGTGGTTGGTTTATTGGGTTGCTCTTAAAATTTAAAACTGTCGGTACAGTGAAAAAGAGACTATCATAACATTTCTGCATATATTTCACCCCAGTTACATGTTCTGTTTTCACTAAAATGTTTTTCTAAAAAGTGAAGAGCTATATTTTATTAATTACTAAAAATCAACCAATTACTTAAAAAGTTCAAAATCTTAATGTATCTAAATGTTTCATAAAATAATTAATGTTCTTCAGATTTATATTAATCCACCTTAAATTTTGGAGGGGAAGGAAAGAACACACATTATGATTAGGTTATTAGAGTCTCTTATAAGAAAATAGTTGCTAAGTTTTAACTCTAATGAGTAGTTATTCTTTTGGCTAAAAATATCATAAAGTATAACAAATATGGTGAGAGTAAAGCTGTCATAACTAGAAAATTTTAACAACCATGAATACACCCTTCCCTTCTTTCATACAGTTTGCCCGAGAAACAGGAACCCCTGAAAGGTGACGATACAAAGTTCAAACTTAGATGTCAAGACACTAGGGGAGAGAGACAAGATGGTGGTCACAAGCCACAAACAGATTTAATAAATGATAATAAGAGAGGTACTAACCTAGCTATGAGTTTACTCATTTTCAAATTTCTGTCCATTTTAGATGAAAGTGGGTTTCAATTTCCTTTAGAGATGAATTACCTCCACCTATGCCCTTGATGCCAGCACTCTCCCCCAATCATCTTTCAGAGCTTGTTTCCACTCTATTCTTTTCCTTCTTGATGTTTTAATCTTTTCAACTCCACTGCCCCTTCCCCCCAAGACCCTTCCTCAATTCTACTCCCGCAAGCCCCCATCCTATCATCTCCCTATTAAGCAGTATTTTTCTCAAAGGACTAGTACACTACTTATCTACATATACTCTTTTAGTTACCACTCAAGTCACTGCCAGGGACTACATTCTTTGAAACTACTCTTACCAAATCTAATAACTTCGTTCATGTCTCACCCCACAGGCTTAAAACCACCCTTCAGTCTGTGATAATGCTTTTTAAAAAATCTCTTCTATTGCTCTTTGACTGATCTTGCGAATTCTCTGTGGTTGTCTTCCTTTTCACAATTTCCTTCAAAACAATGGACTCTAATTTCCTGCATATGGCCTGACTTCTAAAGATGCACCATCTCCAAGTCATCGCTGTCTGCTGAACATGGATATCCTACCAGCAATGCAAATACACCTCCCAAACAACACTTTTATCACCTCTAACTTCCTATTGCCCACCGTCAAACCTGCTATTCTTCCTGTGTTCTAGATATCACCAGATTCCCAATCAAACAAACACAGATATCCAGGCCCAAAATTCCAGAGATTTCAATTTTTTATGTTCCTCTAATTGCCAACATACCTTTTAAATCAAAGTGTTGTATTCTCCCTTAAATCTGTCCTCTTATTTCCTTACCCTGTCCTTCCCCTAGTTAAGATGACATCTTAATTGAACAACATCCAATTAATTTTTTTGGAAAACATCCTCTCACCTAGACACATAGACTCCACTGTTTTTTCTATTCCAATCACTTCTTCCTATTGTTCCCAAGGATATGTTTAAATATGATACTCTTGTTATGTTACATCCACTTTGTTGCTCAAAATCTTACAGAATATATAAGGGTTTTTTTTTTTTTTTTAAAAAAGCCAATTAAAACTTCAAATTCTGGCTGTGGTCCATATATTTAAAGACTATGCAACAACTTTTCCCCATAATGTTCTCCAATTCCCAAGATACAATACACTATGCCCTAACTTGAAAACCACCTATCCTTTTTTTTTCTTTCTGTTCTATAACTTAGCTTATTCTGTCCTCATCACCTGGAATGCGCTCTACACTTCTAGCGTGATGAATTTCTGTTTCTGTTTTTTTTCTCAAAACTTCACCTCTAATAAACCTCTTCCATCTACTTGTCCTCAATTCCTCAGTACAATGATTAAATCTTCTTTTACAGTTTGCATTGATTTTTCAGTCCTAAATTATGTATTTTCCACCTTCATAGTATACACTTTTCAAATGCAGGTGATCATTATTTTACTGAAAATTTTTGTAGCATGGTGAGTTATACATAGAATGTGCTCAGTGAGTATGTGCTGAATGGAACTGAATGTCAGGGGGCTGTGTAAGAATAATTCCAAAAGTGTGGAATGGATTAGTATAGACATACAAGATCAAAAGAGTGATCAAACAATGTGGAGTACATTGGTGAAAGAACATTCCTGTGGGATGGTAATTGAGCTGGACCTTGTATAACCAGTAGAATCTGATAAGCTGATAAGAAAAGAGAGGAAGTTACAGAGTGATAATAACACACGAAAAGGAACAGAAAAAAATGGAATAGTGTATGTTTGGGAACAGGAAGTAGATATATCAGTTAGAACCCAACATTTTTATTTGTGCAATAATAGGGCATAAAGTTGGGAAAGGAAAAGAGCCCAGTGGTGGGGCAACAGAATTGCAAGGCTGAGGTTTGTAAAGTTTTATCCAGCAGACACTGGGCAGCCATTCAAAACGGTACACAAGTTATGAGAAAAGGAAACAGGAGCAATTATTTATCCTATGATGGTAACAATAAAAAAAGGGTTTATGTGCTAATTAACAATGATAGCATTGATTGTTCCAGGCATTTTGTAGGACTTTTCTATAAGCACAGTTTCTCAACAGACTTCTAATCTCTGTACTCATTTCTATAGCTTTAAGTAGTCAATTTACAAGTGCTATGAATATTTTTACAGGATCAAAGGTGTATGTTAGTCACTTAGCATTTTCATCTGGTCAATTCAAGGATCCATTCTGAACTTTACCTATTTAAATGTTTGATATTTCAGTATCAGACTTAAAGTATCAATATTATGTCATCCACTTTACTTTGTATTTTAAAGTCAGGATGACCCACAAATCACTTATGTTCAATTGTTAAGACATAATATTTGTCTGATGGATAGTAAAGAGACAACCTGAAAAGCCAGGGAAACCCTACAGAGCAACTGATCTTGCTTGGATGTGTAGGGAATAAATAAAAGGGGATAAAGGGAAAATGACTCTAAAAGATTAAGACTTTGTAACTATTAAGCTTATGCCTCTAAACATTAGGAGATAAATAGCAATGCCCTGCATAACTTTAAAAAATAAGTCTTTTTTTCTAGCTGAAGTCCTAACAAAAGAATGTAAGCAATAAATCAACAGTCTGGGATTTCGGGATTCACTTTAAAACATTTCTGGGGGAATCACTAAAGATCCTTGAATTTTTCTTTTCTAAAACCTCAACCTATAAATTAGACTATCTCACAGATCTGATTGAGACGTTAAAAGTGTCCTCAATTATTTGTAGTGAGGTGGATGGACTTAGAGTCTGTCATACAGAGTGAAGTCAGAAAGAGAAAAACAAATACCGTATGCTAACACATATATATGGAATCTAAAATTTTTTAAAAAAGGTTCTGAAGAACCTAGGGGCAGGACAGGAATAAAGACGCAGACGTAGAGAATGGACTTGAGGGAATGGGGAGGGGAAGGGTAAGCTGGGACGAAGTGAGAGAGTGGAATGGACATATATACACTACCACATGTAAAATAGATAGCTAGTGGGAAGCAGCCGCATAGCACAGGGAGATCAGCTTGGTGCTTTGTGTCCACCTAGAGGGATGGGATGGGGAGGGTGGGAGGGAGATGCAAGAGGGAGGAGACATGGGGATATATGTATATGTATAGCTGATTCACTTTGTTATACAGCAGAAACTAACACACCATTGTAAAGCAATTATACTCCAATAAAGATGTTAAAAAAAAAAAGTGTCCTCAAGTAGTCGGGTAATATGCACAGTAATTTCAAAAGTGATCATGAAACTGATCCGGTTTTTGAAACCCGATTATAGGTAAATGTGATTAGCAACATTTGGAAAAAGGGAGTGGTTTCTTTCTTTAACAAATATATAGAATTAAAATTAAAGTACACAGCTTGCCAAAACTAATATATATGAACCGTGGCTCAAGTCTAAAGAACTATCAGATCATCAAGAGTTCTCCTTGAATTCAATGAATAATGAAGAGATATAAGGAAAGTCACTTGGATTCTTTAGTTTTCTCAACTGTAAAATAAAGGAGTTGAATTAGATGAATCTTAAGGCTCTTTTAAGCTAACATATTCCATCAGTCACTACAGGATGGAAATGCATGTGGATTAGACACCCTCGCCTCCTTATTTTGGCAATGCACTAACAGGGCACAACCCCTCCAATAAAGCAGAATGACTACGTAGGTAATATACAGAAAGACAAGGGTAAACATGCAAAAGAAGTATATTTTCCAGACTTAATATGCAAATGAAGTATATTTTTCACCCTTAACATAAGAGAGTATAAGAGAGATGCAACTTACAGGCAACAACGATTTAGGGAGAAATAAAGATAAAACAACAGTACACGTTATTCATATTATTTTACTTCTTCTAATTTTATATTGATTACCTATGTATCAAGAAAATACTGCATATATAACATTAAATTTCTAAACCTTTAAGCTTGTTTATCAAATTTTGATATCATTTTTCCAACATTCTTTCTCTCTCTAAAATTACACAACCACATGTGAATTTATGAATTATGCTTAATTTAATGAGAATTTATCTCTGAGATATTTACTTGATGCCTCCTTTTCACTGTAGTATCTCTTAAGAATACTCTTACGTAAGAGTACTTAAGTAATATCTCTTCAGTTCTCTCTCATTCTATACTGTCTTTTTTAAGCCCCACTAAATACTTTACAACTTAAATCCTAAATTAGAATTAAGATATTATATTGTTATTCTGGAGTGTCACGTTATAACACACTGAATTTGAATGGTAGATTACTTCTGCCAATATTCCAAAATATCTCACACTATCTCTCTTAAGAGAGAACAGGAAGAAGGTCTGCTGGAATGGTAATGACGACTTCAGGGAAAAGAGCTTAGGAACATGGCTGCAACAGCCGGAGCATTTCGTGCTGTTCCTCAATGTTAAATACAACAAAAAAGTTTCATCTTGAAAAGCTTAACTTGATATAAGACTTTATTCTTTATTTTATCAGTAGCATGAATCTACTTGCACCAAATTTATTACCATTCTGATAAGGAATATAATTAATTGGAAATAAGTGCAATTTCATCTAAGATGTATGGTGCATTGTATGATTACAGCATGACCAAATTCTGATAATAGTAAGCTTTCTGAACCCCGCTGGATAAAGATTTGAAGTACAGTGTGCAGTTTCAGGTTTAAGTTTGAATGCCAATGGGAATCATGTACTGTTTAACATGATATCCTATGTATTAAAATATATGAAAATCTGGTTATTTAGAAATATCTTTAAGTGAATATATTGCTGCATGAATGGTGCCAGCAATAAAAATTTGATTCTATAATTTGTCAATCATGTGCATAACAACTCATTTGCCTAATGAAAATTACAAATGTAAAAAATTTAACTTCAAAAAGAAGAGAAAGAAAAATGAATTGCAGATAGAACTCAATAAAAACACATGGACATTCTTTTACATAATTGATCTTTTAGCTATGTATGTGTATGTATGTTTGTGCATGTGCATGTGCTCATGAGCTGTGAAAATGTATACACTAGGATGACTTGTTTTTTTGTGCCTTTCACTTATTATTATGCTACAATAAATGATGTGGAAACATACAAGGAACAGAAATACAAATAATAAATACAGAATACACACTTTATCAGTGATGTTTAGAAATATGCAAGAACTATAGAGTGAACTGTTAGAAGTTAATACAGATTATATTTCATATTTGTAGAGACTATCACTAATAGCTCATTACAAATAACTTTAAATGTGAAAGGAAAAATACAGTCTTCAAATGGGCAACATAAATTCACATTATTGCCACATATATATTCTAGTGTGTGTATCAATTTAGTTGATGAAAAATATATTAACAACAACAAAACCAGATAACTAAATAAATAATCCTTTCATCAGCCCCTGATTTCTGTCATACTAATGCTTTGGTGAATCATCAAGGGGAGTAAATTATTCATTATAAATTTCAAAGAGGAGTCCCCATTGAAAAAGCTCTGCTACTGGTCCTTCTTGGAACCAACATCAAGAGAATTCATGGCAGTCTCAAATATTGCAATAAAATAAAAGGTGAGAGGCAATCACTCAGGAGAGGTGTCTAGAATGAACTGAGCTCAGGGAGCTACATCCCAGCTGAGTGAGGTGTGTAAAGATAATTACTAATATCTTGAGTTATACTAGGAAAGAAAAAGATTAATCAAGGAGTTGCATGCAAATGTCAGTCAAGGCTTAAAAACAGAAACCTTTATTCTACTTGCAACGGAGAATCTGGAAGGTTTTTAATAGTAGCTCTAAATATGGTCACTATATTATAGCGTTACGGCATTAACAGAATCAGCTGTAATACAGGTGTTTGAAATGTTTGATTATCTTAAGGTTTATTTTAAATCAAAGGATCTAGCACAATACCAATCCCATTGTAAGAGTGAATACAAACTACTCAAAATGAACATGATGAATTAACAAATCTGATTTTTACTGCTTCAACATAAATTTAAAATTTTACTAACACAATTTTGCATTAATAGCAAAGAGTTAAATCTTGCAATATAGGTTTTATATAGAAAGGACTCTCCAAAAATTTTTATCCCAGGTTAATTGTCTCCAGCTTGTTAGTTAAAATGATCGACGCTACTAATAAGTAGTAATTTATCTCTAATTCTTGGTTAATCTCTGCCAATACATTTATAAAAGAGAAGGGAAGAAATAACTGGAGATAATCTGGCACTGCCACATGTATTTCCTAATTTCTTATCTTCACGTGTTCTGGTTGGATACAGACAGTTGAGAGCACAATCATTTTCTTAACATTCTTTAGCCATGATTTTCCTTGACTGCCTGAGGACATCATTTAGCTCTGGTGAGGCAGGGTTCTTTCTCTTTCACTTGGCTTAACAAATCAGAAAACATCTGGATAACTGATTTTTGTGAGGGAAAAAGTCAGTGTTCAACTTAATGAATATAAAGACTTTCCTCTCAGGAAGGAACATTTCCATCTGTTTTGGTCATGGCATAAGGTGATGCCCAAAGCCCCTTAGTGTTAATACCAAATGCATATTTAAATTTATGTCAAACAGAATTGCCTCTTTGGTCCAAGCAAGAGTATATTGATGATACTACAGATACTGACTCAAACACCTACTGCACACTTCCTATGTGTTAGTCATCATGCTAAGTACTTTTGGGAGTTATCAAATGTAATCCCTGTACCGCCCTATGAGGCAGATACTATTATTGTCCTAATTTTACAGATTGAGAGCATGAGGCTAAAAGAGGTCAAGTAATTTGCCCAATATTCAATCTAGAAAGCTGATTCCAGAGCCCATGGGACAGAGTATTTGGTACTGGGCAGAATTTATTTAAAGCCTAAAAAGAGAGATGAATTTGAAACAGAAAATAAGAGATTCTTAAAACTGTCACTATCCCCTTTTCCTTTTTTCCTCCAATCCACAATTCCCATCAAAATAAAACATTCAGGAGTCAGTCACAACAGAATCAAGATCTGTAGGGTAAAAGATGACACTGTGGTCAATAGAATTTAATTTGAATGTGATATAAAACTGCTAGACCAAGACCAGCCAAGTCTTTATTTTTAATTTATAGGTCCAACGAATTTTGTTCATCAAGATATGCATTTGACCCAGTGGTAAATGTTTTGAAATTAAGATCCAGAAGACAAAGACTCTGAGCATTCTCGTAATTGCCTTAGCACTTAGAGCTAACAGGCAGAGTCCTATGTAAAATAGTATTCACATAGGTGTAAAAACCTATAGCAAGACTAACAATAATATTATCTGCAGGTAGCTGCTAATAAGGCTATTCAGGCAGATGAGGTGTCAACACGGTCTGCTTCTTGAGGAGTGAACTTGGGTTGCTACTGTGTGGCAGGGAAGCCAAAGGTTGTGAAATTTAGGATCTTGACAGAATTAGCCATTTGTAAAGCTGTTTGATATATCAGGGAAAAAACAAAGGCACCAATTCCATTACTAAAGTTTGAAAGCAAAGTAAAATAAGTGAAGATTTTTCCAGATTGGAGTTAAATATACATCATTTGAAAAAATTGAGGGTGAAAAGCAAGTATCGAAAAGAAATCTCTTACAATGATGCTCACTTACACTCATCTTCTTGTCTTTTAAAGCCAGAACTTAGGGGCTTCCCTGGTGGCGCAGTGGTTGAGAATCTGCCTGCCAATGCAGGGGACACGGGTTCGAGCCCTGGTCTGGGAGGATCCCACATGCCACGGAGCAACTGGCCCCGCCCGTGAGCCACAACTACTGAGCCTGCGCGTCTGGAGCCTGTGCTCCGCAACAAGAGAGGCCGCGATAGTGAGAGGCCCGCGCACCGCGATGAAGAGTGGCCCCCGCTTGCTGCAGCTGGAGAAAGCCCTCGCACAGAACCGAAGACCCAACACAGCCAAAAATAAATAAATTAATTAAAAAAAAAAATTAAAAAAAAAAAGCCAGAACTTAATGCTTTTTCCTATAAAATTCAAACTTATAATAAGAATATTAAATTGTTACTCTTAGAGTATTAAATGTACAACCTCTGGAGCCCAAACATTTCTTTTAAAAAAACAGGGAATAGAATTTAAGATTACAATTTTTAGGTAGACATGATGTGAGTACAATTACTACTGCCCAGTACTGCAGTGAATTAGTAGAGGCACAATAAACATAATCTATTAGTGAGTTCATAAAAGTGTCTCTACTGTTCAACAACATGATAATAAGGAGACACAATACTTAGATGATGGCCAACATCTTATGGCTACTTCCAGACCAAAACACCAGAAAATACTCCTCTGAAATATATTTTCATTGCATCTTTGGTTAGGAACCTGACACCATAAATACCTGAAAGAGGATGATATGATGGAGAGCTTTTGACATCTGTTTAATCTCAACTATGTAACATTACTATTTCTTTAAGATAATTTGGGCTTTAACCTACATTTGGTGATTGTAAGTGGCTTTCCTCCCCCGAGATTTATAGTACTTTATTTCAGGCTTGTTAATAAACTTATAGGAGAGAGGGGGTAAAATTAATTTAATCTGCCACTTTAGAACACATGCCTGAAAATTTTGTTTTTTTATTTGTGAAGGTTGATCAATCATGGAAGTAATATGTGTGATATTAAGTTAATCCATTGATAGAGCATTATGTACGGTCTCTTAAGAATTTAGAAAACTATTACAGTGGTTCACAATTTATTATAAATGTGAGGTATATAGATTATAAAGGGACGGGGCTGGTTTTAGATACACGTATCTATCCTTTCTATACCTTTGTTCCTTCCAACCCACCAGTAATCTCATGGTGCTCAGACTTAGTCGAGTACCACCCCAGCATACTAGTACTTATAAAATTTAACAAATACTAAGAGAGAGAGCCATGACCATCACATAGAAACTGTCAACTATGAATAACAAATAGTATTTGTTTTAGTTTGCATCTTGGTTTTAAATCACATTATGTAGCCATTTTAGCTTGCAGAAAGTTTAATATAATCAATAAAGGAAATAAGCACCTACTTAGTATTTAATGTTTCCCTTGTGTTGTGAAGTCAAGAACCATCATTTGCAAAGTCACTCAGTGACTAATTTGAAGTATTAAGTTTGGTGCACTGCAGGGATGGAAAACACCTGATCTACGCACTGCCATGCTCTCTCCCCCCACCAACCACAGCAGACCTCACTAATTTATCCTGTTGTTCTTTCTGTCTTGGAGACTAACTGCAGTCTCAGACACATGGCACAACCTCAGACTCCTGTTCAACACTGCATTCAAGGCAGCCATGAACAATGTGGCATACCTCTGGAAAGACCAATACATTGGTGATCACAAACTTGGGCTGTAGATTCAGGCTTGCCATTGAGGAACTGCAGGGCACCTGTGAGTTATTCCTTTAATTTCTCCATGGTTTGTTTTTACTCTGAAAACATTTCAGTGAAAATATAAAGATCTGTTGCTGTAGATGTATTTTTCCATCAGTAGAGAATAAGTTTTTAAATGGTAGAAGTAGATTTACAAAAAGAACAAACACTATTATTGGTTAAGCCATCTCACTCTTCAGTCTAAAGAAAACAATTTTTCCACTGAAATTATTTTAGGAAAAAGTGTTACCAATTAAGAATACTGCCTGTTCCATTTTTAATGCACTATTTTTTTAAGTATAATTTTGAATGAATCTTCTTTACTAAGTTAAAATATAGTTATTTTTGAAGTGTAACTTAAATTTATTTTCTTCAAAACATAGAGAAAACCTAGAAATTAAGATTATTTTAGTATTTCACATAAATTTACATAATTTCAGCAAAACTTAACACTACTTTTTAATTTTTGCTATTTTTTCAAATGTTATTATTGTAAAGAAAGCTTAGGAGGGCAAACACTTTAGAATTAAAATGAATGAAATCCCAAACTAGATAATTTCAGATCATTATGAAACCTAATTTCATGTGCAAAATTTATTACCAATCTCCTGCATTCACTATTTCCATAAAATAGTACATGTTACTGCTGTAACATTTCCATTTCCATTTTTGTTTTGCATCTAACATTTAAAAAATGTTAAAGTTTATATATTTTCCACAAAGAAGAGCATTCCATGTTAATTTGACACTATTTTTATTGAGAAAAATCTTTCTTTTTTTCAACTAAGGTATGAAATTATATATTTCTTCTTCATTCAGGAAGACACTGATTATTTGTCTATGAGTCTTAATTATGTTGTGTTCTACCAATCATAAATTAGGAAATATGTATATGGTAGTAAAAAAAATAAGCTTTGGGTGAGTCAATTTAGGAATATTCTAGACCATGGAAACTAAAAAAGTACATCAATTCTTAAGGAAACAAGCAAAAATTCTATATATGAAAATATACGACTTACATATTTAGAGATTCCTTAGGAATACAGGTAGTATCCATGGTAAATAGAAACATGAAGTTGCTCTATTTAAAAACTCTTGAACGGCCACTTCAGGATTGCTATTCATTTCCAAGGCTAACCAGTATGTGAACTGGGTCATGGAAGCAATTTTCATTGGATATTATAGTCTAAAGAGACAAATTACACTCTAGTGACAGAATATGTAAAAAGAGGCCTTGGTATATTTATATGGTAACTTGCAGAACATGGAACAGCAACTTTTCCCTAAAATATGTATTGTATCTATCCATAGTCTCAATGCACTTATTTTATGCATATCAATACCATCTCATCAAATTATTCCTAAATCTGTTCAAGGAAAGTGTAGTGGTTCAAGAAAAGTACAGAGGTGAAAAAGCCATATGCTCTCATATATATAAGGTAAACTTTAATGCCATCAACTCACAGAAACTGTGAACTGTATGTATATCTGATGAAACATAATTGAAGTGAGAATATAAGAAGTAACAGAAAACAAACTAATTACATCTGTGCCTTAACATTAGTCATCTCTTGATCATCTGCATCAATGGAAGGCAGTGGCTGATAGAAAATCACAGACCATCTCTTTAGCAGGGTTGGGTCTATGGCCTTGTGCATAGTAGCTGAATTACTAATTGCCCAGTGTAACTTACTGCAAATGTGTTGTGAGGATGCCCATCACCAGAAGAGTGGCCACAGACACATAATTTTGTTTCTGGAAGCAATTCCTAGATTAAACAAAGAGAATCAGGAGTTGGCTTTTTTTTTTTTTTTTCCAATCTTAAGGTTTACGCTAATAATGTACATTATCATTTAAGAAAATATTATTTGGATTATTATCTTGGTAGTTTGACCTAGGCAAGACTACTCCACCTTTGTCTCACAGCTAATAATAGTATTAAATATAAATTTAAAAAACAGGAATAATTTGGCAGATGTTAATTTGAATATTTGAACATACGAAATAACCACTAACCAAAAATTATCGATCACCTACCAGGATATTGACTTAGGAGCCTCACTTCCCACTTCTAAGCTAAAATTATGGCCGATGTTTATTAATAAATATTCCTATAGCTTTAAATGGTACTGTGATTTTAGAGTATGGGATGCTATTTGTCCTTAAAACTTTCTCTCTTTTTGAAAAAGCTAACTGTTGACTTGTAGTCAATTATAACCAATACGAATGAACATAAATCCTGTCTTGTCATGAAACGTGAGAACAATCACAAGAATCCCTTTAAATAAACTGCCTTGGCTCTGCATTACTATAACACAAATATTGCCATTAAATACATATTTAAGACTATGGAGCTAAACTCAGTAATCTCTGTTAAAACCTGTTGAATTGTATCCTTTGTATTGAAAATTACTCTATACACTCAAATGAATAGTTTGCATTTTTATCTGTAAAAGCAAAGTGATTATTTATTGATAAATGACATGGAATGTCATTTTTTACCTAAGTAGCATTAGACATTTCAAAAGATTTTGTCTGAAGGGCAAAAGGATTACACTGCATTTGAGTAGACCATGTGACAACACATCCTTAGACTTCATGTATGATATGAAAGGATGATCCCCATTCATAAGATACACAAGGGAAATTATATCAGAAAACAAGAAAAGCAAGGAGGGATGTGGTAGGGGTGTCAGGGAGTATTTGTAGTGGTTTGATGCATGTAAATATTACATCTTATAAATAATTCTTTTCAAATACATCTCTGAAGTTCAGAGGATCTGTTTGAGAAACGGATTGTACATGCTTTACATCACTATATGCCATTTTCTTCAAGATAAGAGCAACATTAATTTAAACAGAAAAAAAAGTGGCTTCCAAACTACTCTTTCCCTTCAATTTCCTATGAAGAAGTATGTTACCTGACGCTGGGAGATGAGGATGAAGAAAAAACGTTCAAGTTATATTTTACTGTCAGAATCCAACAAACACTTTTTCATCTAAATTATTTTTGTCAACAGCCTTGTAGTACCCTTGCTAACCTTATTTGGCACCAGTGCATAATTAGATACACAGGGGTGTGACTCCAATTGAAGGTGTTGGCATTGAAGCACTCTGTGAAAATATTAACTATGAGGTTAACTCCAATTTTCTCTTCTTTAATTAAATGCACATGGTACTAATGAGGTAACCTACTGTTCCTTGATAGCACTAATTAGCTAAGAGGAGAGTACACTCTCACACTGCAATTTAAACCTAAAAATAAGGTTGAAATATGCTAATTGCAGGCAATTTAAAACAGTACAAGTTGAAGAACTAGTCATAATAAGAGAAACTGACTGCTTTACAGCTAGGCAGCTGTAACTTTGGTTAAAATCAAAACAAGCCACACGATTTTTGGACTGCTATTTAAGGAGGTCATAAGCATCCTAAAAAAAAAAAAGAAATGAAATGCTACTCCGTACCGCAGCAATGAACCAGACTAACAAAAAATCCTCAGATCGACACTCATCTACCTAAAACCAAAAATCAGTGAGCATCGTGACAACCCCAAAGGTGCCACGACACTGTATTTAGTACTGAAAATGAAACTTCATAAATAAGCAACATCACCTTAAGCTCTTTCAAGTGCACCCAAATTAAGTATTGTACTTTGTGTCTAACAAAGACAAAACATGTCAGGTGCTGAAGATTTGCCATCGCAATCACAGAGTCTGAAGGGAGGATACAGAGATGATTAAGAAACAGGACATTTCCAGACCAGGTACAAGTACACTGATAAAAATACACAAAAGATGCTATGAAATAAAATGCTGTAGGCATCATTTAAAGGATACAGGTGCCAAAATTATCGGAAGGATTTCATTATAAGAAGGAGATTTTTGCTACGTTTCTTCTACAGATTAGAGCTCTGTGATGGGAGTAGCCTGAAGCCTCACTGTGAGAGAGAATGTTCTCCATTCTCAGCTCAAATGACTCAGAAACATAATTTCAGTAATTCTAAGTATAATCCAAACATATCTTCTTTAATTGTGTCTCAAACATTTCCCCAATATGATTTTAACTGGTAACCATTGAGATAACTTTGACATAAAACAAGATTCTGAAGGACCTTCTGAAGCCATGACATATTTTTGTTCATCAGCAACTTTGTTTAACCAAAGCAATCATTGCCTGACAATGCCAAATCATTCCTGTTACCATAGATAAAAATACAGCACATTAAAATGATACTGTCATTAATCTATCCTTAGAGACAAAAGAGATAGGACTGTCCCACACTAAGGACTCACAGTGACATTTCTGCCCTGTCATTCTGCGTGCAAAATTATAAGATATATACAGTTTAAATAATCAAAAGAGTTGAGCAAGGAATAAAAATAGAGTTAAAAAGCAAAATTTATGAAAAGAGAAAGTCAACTTAATCTTATGTTTACTGAAGAACAATACCTGGAAAAAAGCAAACCATTTGAAAGGCACAGGCTTTTAAGTAACTCCCAACTAATAACTCCAGGAGTTTAAAGTATGTGAGAATAAACTTTGCACTGCCATTAGCCCGTCATCATGTCTTGCCAAAAAGCTTGGTTGAAGAAACTGCTTTGAAAAACCTACCCAGCTTCTTCTCCTGGCTGTCCTAGAGCTTTCTACAACAGATGGAGACAGAATGTTGGCAAGAGACGCGCTAATCAACCTCCGACCAACCATGCTTGAACAGATCCATGAAGCTGCAGGTCTGTGAAGGAGTAGCAAGGCGAATGAAATCAGACAGTCATTTAGAAATGGGTCTCCTGGAGGAAACCTGACATAATCCAGCAAATCACAGGGAAACACAATGTGAATGGATGTTTTAAGTGTTTGCATCTGTTTCAAATAAGCACCAAAGAACCTTTTAACAGTGAAAAGGCCAGGACAGTGTACTGGAAGGGGCTTTCAACATTAACTTCAGAGGGAAACTATTCTTCCGTTAAATATGGATCATTGCAATTTTCTGTTAAAACAATAAAGACTTCAGTGTTCAGTGCTGGAAATAAGAATACTAGCTCTGGAGACAGTCTGCCGGGGTTCAGATCCTGACTCAACACTTACTAGTAGTGTGACCTTGAGCAAGTTACTTTGCTCTTCTGGCCTCTCTCTCTAGAAAGGGGGTAGTAAGTAACAACGTCCTAGGGTTGTTAAATACATTGATTTATAAAGTACTTAGAATCGTGCTGGTACCCATATACTTAATGTTTCTTAGCTATGTAGTTAATATTTATTAGCTATCATTATTGCTTCAGAACATTCAATTTCTTTCAAATAAAAAAATTTTAAAGTTCTACTGTGTATAAAACACACTGTAAAGGATGCAAAAATTCCCAAGACATTCTATCTGCGTTCAAATAGCTTTCCGTCTCCTATTGGACTTCATGATACAAATCAAAGCCTCTTCCATATGAATAAAAAATATTTTTTTCTCCTTAGAAACCTGGTGTGGCAAAGCAAAAAGTTAATATGAGGGTGTCTGCATTCAGTGACAAGGTGAAGTGACTTCTAAGAAATAATATAATTTTTGCAAAGTTGATGAAGGTATATTTTCATAGAAAAATAGGAAAGTATTATAAATTGATCTTTCCTAACGAATGAAAATATTTTTAAATTATAATTTTTCTTGAAGCTGGCTGAAAATGGGATCAAATTTTTCTTTAACATGTTTAAAACTTTAGTGTCTTATAAAATTTGGGGTAAAATGATATCTGAATGGAATAGTGATCTACATTTTAAAGGTGCAAAAATTTTAAAATAGTGTTCAGCCAGTCAAGAAATGTGGATACTCTTGACCTAGTATGAAACAGGAATAAAATTAAACGGTTAACTGGCCTTTCCTCTACTCTAACTGTTCTGTTTGTTGGCTTGGTTGGCTATCTTTAGGCCGTTCATCACATCTGATGGAAACTGTCCCAGGGACAGTGTGGCCAGAGTTGTGCCAGGATAGTAAGTGTTGGCTTTGCAAATTCAAATTACTTCATCTATCCCCAGCCCACCTCTGAAAAACAGACTAAAAGCTGCCTAGACCTGACAGAGGAGGTGAAGAAAAGAGAACTGCTGTCTGGCAAACATTATTTCATAAGACCAGTGGATCTGAGTAGGTGGTATATTGTTTGGAGTCAGTCAACGAGGTGCAGGGACCATGTACCCCACAGGACGAAACCAATATGAACACATGCCCGAAAACTCTTCATTCTTCATTCTGAACAAGGAGTAAGTCCTGCCTTACTTCCTTCTGTGGCACTGACTACAAAACCCATATGATATTGAGGAGAATAGGGTGCAGCCATTAAAGAATCACTTCACAGAGAAAGAAAATACAGTCCAGGGAGCTGAAATTATTTACAAAAGCTCATGCTTTTATTTATTTTTTAAGGCTGCTGTGCATCACAATAGCCTACTGGAACAGGTTCTCAAATGTTAGCATGTAAAGGACATGTCTGGATAAACTGTTATAATTGAAAATTCTACACTTCTAGGGACTCAGATTCAAAAGTTCTGAGATAGGGCCCATGAATATGCATTTTCACAAGCATCTTGGTGATTATGATTTAGAGCTTCCATGATTACACTTTGAGAAATATTGTCTTCTGTGTTCAGGATATTTGTGCAACAGGTGATTTCTCATTCTTTTATTCCATTATTCAGTCAGTGAACATTTTTCAGTACCTACTGTGTGCTATAAATTATGTTAGCCATGTGGATATAAAAATGAATGAAAATTGTCCTTGGTTTCAGAGGAGAGTGGGAGGAAAAGCTTTGTAAACTAGGATACAACTAAGTAAGTGCCATTTGCATCTTGAACCCTTTGACACTCCATTAAAGTCAAGAATGGCCTCCTCAGAAAAAAATTGAATTGCATAAAATAAAATGTAAGAAGTTAGAAAGGAAATCAGTTATGTTGAAATTCAGTTTTCAAAATATTTAAAAAGCCACATTTGTGAAATATTAATAAATGTGCTTCTTTGTAAATACATTAAATAAGAATATACAATGTCAGGTTTAATAACCACTATAATTTTTAAGTAGTAATAAGCATAACTAATATTTCTAGATATTTTTGCCAACAGATGAAAACATCTGTAATTTTTTTTGAGGACAATGCCACAGATACTGCCAATACTATTGTGGTTTGTTACCTACATTCATAATAGAAGAAAATATTAAGTTTTAATTAGAAGTGAAAGTGAGAATACTCTTTTTCCTCCATTCATATTCATAGACCTCCTGAATTCTACCCATGGATCCTAGGTTGAGACTTAACATTAGAGAGAAATGTATTGTTGAAGAGGTAAAAAGTACAGTTCCATTGCATTGGAAGAATGTATTAAGAATGAGGAATTTATTACTCGAAAAAGAAAGACGTGGAAAGGAAGAAAGGGAGAATCCAAAAGATTTAGAATTGTACTTGATAAATGTGATCATGTGGGTACCGCTGGAGTGTGGTGTGGATGAGGACGGGGGTGAGAGAGAAGACTGGGAAGCTTGGACTATGAAAAGTCCTGCCCATCAGACAAAGGGAATTTCTGTCACGTCCTGAGGTAAAGGGGAGGAGCAAATTTTCTTTTAAGGAGACAAGAAAAAAGCATGAGGGTGTGGGCTTAGACTGGAATTGGGAAAAACTGGTAGCTGGTAGCCTAAGATGCCCGAAGGTTCACCGGAGAGTAATTTATGGTCTGGGCTGAATGAGGAGCAGTGAAAGTAAGAACAGGATATACTCAATCTGAGGAGAGGCTAACTTCCGAGGATTGGAAGACTACCTGAGAGACAGAGTGAGAGAGTGAAGGATAAGGGACACTGGGAGTAGGCTGTGATGTCACCAGCAAGATAAGAGGCTGCAAGAGAAAATGGTTTTTAAGGAATAGAGGAGAATGTGCTTTAACTGAAAATACTAGAAATACTACACTAGAGCTTACTGCAGGACATCCAGGTAGTTATTTCTAGTGAACATTTGAGTAGAGCATAAGCCTTAAGTTCAGGAGACAAGGCAAGATATATAGAGATCTGAGACCTTATGTGGTGGTGACCCCACAGGAAGTGGGTAAGTTCTGTCACTGAGATCATCTAAAGGAATGGTTCTCAACCTGTGCCATGTGCTAGCATCACCTGGGGAGCTTTGAGTCAATACTGATGCTGGGCTCCACCGCCTTCAGCTTCTGATTTTATTAGGCTAGGATGGCGCTCAGGCACCTCAGGTAATGATAATGTGCAGCCAGAGTTTAGCACCACTGATATAACAATTGAACATAAAAAGTTATGGACAGAGATGAGGAAAGCCACCAAATTCAGAGGACTGGTGTCAAATGTCTCAAGTGTTCTGACAGGGTCTAGTAGGATGGGACTTTGACTTGCATACAACTCTCAGAGGTTGTCAGTGATACTCAAAAGAATAATTTCAGAATGGGAATGGTGATAGAGACATAATATAATAAGTTAAAAAAGGAATAGAGATTGAAGGGTAACCAATTCTTTCCAAAAGTTTAATGATGAAGGAAAGGAGTGGGTTAGGAAGATTGCCTGATATAAAACAAGGGTTCAAATAAGATTTTGTTTTGTGGGTGTCTGGTTTTTAAAGACAGGAAGATTCACAGAAAATGGGAGACTGAAGATACAGGAAAGCAGTTGTGAGGCTGACACGACAAGGTCGTAGGAAAGGCTGGGAAGGGCAGGTATCAAGTTGGCCTTGGAGAAAAGATCTCACTGTGATACAAAAGGGCATAATGAGAGGTGCCAATATGAGTTTGTTTTAGGAGTGGAGATGAGAGAGGCAGAGGGAGATCTTACTTGGTGGCCTCTAAATTTTATCTCTGAAGTAGGAGACGAAGCCACTGGGAATAGGGGCTCGGTGTGAGATGTAGGAGCTTAAAGGGGACAGTTAAGGCAGGAAGCTGGTGTAGGGAGGGGGGGAGTGAGGAGTTTAGAAACAATTGCTAAACAGGGATGAAGGCTAAGCTGAAGTTGTGGACTCAATACTGCCTGATACCGTGATTTTCTGTAGGAATATTCAGTAGCTTGGTTGGGAGTAGGAGTAAGGAAAGCCACCGTTTGGAGAATGGAGAGCAAGGTCAGTGTGAACAATACAAAATAGCGAGAGTTTCTTTAATGTCATCATTAATCATGGGATACAGTTGGATCAGGAAGCCATGTAGGTGGGCGGCGGGGGTGGTGATGTGGAGACAATGACAAGGAAGAGCAGTGCTCATGATCAGAATGGGGATTCCTTAGATCTACTAACTCAGATTGATTTTAAAAAATTGGTCCAAGGACATACAGAATATTGTTGAAGGTACCGATTATTAAAAGTTTATAATTTTCTGCTTGTTCATGGATCAGTGTAAATTTTTTAAGATAGTATATTTTCTTTTCCTTGCTAAACATGCCAAATTATACCATTCACTGGTAACAAACTCAACATGCACATCCAAATTCATGAAATTAAATTAGGGATTCCTATTTCCTGAATTATTCAAAATAAAAATGTAGTTAAGGTTGTATTTATTTAAACAGAAAGAGAACTCATCTAAAATAAATTTGATTTTTATATAATCCTTAGGAACATATGTATTAGTGAATCTTCATGTACAAATGTGTTACTAGGTGCTATTTCCCTACAGTTCCCTATTTCCTTGTGTTTCCTTACTGTTGAAAGAGTAGGGTTCTTTGAGAAAAAAACTATTGTCGAGACCACGCTACAATCTTGTAGCAAACCAGCTCAGTGACTACAGAGGAAATCTGTTGATCTTCCCTACCTGGAATCTATTCCTTTTTTTGCTAACAACACCAAAGTTTTTCCTGGGGGACCATCCCCATTCTGCACCCCAGCTCCCAACATCATATGCAAATTGGTAGGACTGGCTCAAGGGTAGGTAGCTGCTACAAATACGCTAATCAGATTCCCTCTCTCAATAACTGATTCTTGAGAATAATAAACAGGAATTCATCCAACCTAATGCTGGCACCCCACAGAGCCTGTCCAACGATCTTGCTTTTGCTTCTTATCTTTCTGTGACCAGATTTTTGTTTCATTTTTCCTTGTATTTTGTGACCAATTCTGTATCTTTGAATAGATCCCACTTTCTTGTTTAAGTTTTATGTGTATTTCTGTGACTTGAAGCTGGAGAAATAAACTAACAAGAATACTTCAAAATGTTTCAATCAATGATCTCACTGCCAAAATTAGGATTAAACTTTGATAGCCTTTAAATTAAGTTTTGGAGCAAATTTTAGGTTATAATTCAAAGACAAAAGAGACAAAAGATAAGGCTGGAAGTCATGATCTTGGCCACCTCATGTTTTACTAGTTGCAAAATTAAGTGAAGTAATCACAAATTGCTGTCATAATGTCAGCTTTATAAATCTTTTCCTCTCCTAAAATGTCAGCTTGTATAATCAGACTTTCTATTCTGCAAAACACAGTTTAATATATAAAAATGGCAAAATAAAACATTAGGTTAAATTTTAAAATATCTGCACAGGTACATTTATTAATGTATTGATTCTTGATGGGCATTAGGATTTTTATTTTTATCATAATTTAAGATTACATACTCATTTGTTTTTCCTTGTTCAACAGATTCTAAATTATTTCTTTTCTTCAAAAAAGAAAGGGTAGGTAAACACTAGCAAAGAAAGTTTAGTGATGGCTATTGTCTCAATCCACATACCACATATTTGGAGGATTTGAGATTTTAAAGTACTTAATATTAATCAATTAAATCCACTGACATTTCTAAAATAAATTCGATCCCCATTTCACAGCTTAAAAGAACTGAAGAATTAACAAAGATTACACAATATAACAGTGTCGAACTCAGATTTTTCACCCTGGTTTTCGTCAATCCCCTTCTTATTCACCTCAGAAAGCCGCCATCATAACTGGCACTAATTGACACCCTTGTGAGAAACCTCAGCAGAGGAGCCAGGAATAGAAGAGATACGGACACTTCTCATCCACAGAGCCCAGATGTCTGCAGATGTCTGCAGAGGTGAGGCTGAGCTCAAGGACGGGGCAGATGACCCGGCGCTGCCTGTGAGAAGAATAAGACCTACACCTGTCCACTGACTACTTAGACAACTTGCATCTCCAGGGACGTTAATCAAGTATCTTTCATGCGCCTAAAGTCACTGGAAAACAAAAGATGCCTGTAGTGCTCCTACAAGTGATGTACTTATTACATTTTAAGAGGAGATGAAGACAGCAGTCAACAGACACTTCTGGCATGAGATACTCATGCAGAGTACTGGTAGAATATTCTATTTTTGTTCTATGCTTGTTTGCTTTGTTCAAGAGAATATGTTAAGCTCTTCTTAAAAAAAAACAAAACAGGGAGCTGGATTTCTCATGATCATCTGGAGAATGGAAGACAGCATTTTAAGTTATACAGTAATTACTTAATAGATAAAGAAGATGGATTCTATGCATAGGATTTCCCCCCTGGGTATACTGGGGCTAGGCAGAAATAGCTTATGCTCACATAAGAGTAATAGTTCTTAGGTTTCTGCTCTTTTTTTGCTGTAGTCAAAAGAAAATACAGATGTCTCTTGTTGCCTTAAGGAGGTTAGGTGAGGTAGTAGAAAGTAAGAAACAGGCCCGGGTAAAACAACTTTCCTTATTGAATGAGAAAGCATTAAGAAGTGGATGGTGTACAGGACATGTAGGTGCTTGAAGCTACCTGTTGATGATGGGGGGCTACTGACTGACTGTAGTTTGTTCAGTATTTTATTCACCAAAGATTTAATGACCATCTAGTTGTCACTTACAGTAAAGGGTCTGACTCCATTTCTTATTTGACTGTTGACTTTTTAGGCTTCAACCTCCCTTTCCCCTATGGCTCCACATCTGGACAGAAAACTTGTGCATGCACCTCCACCTTTGCCACCGGAGGGAAATTTAAAACACTTGTTCAAGGGATCTTTTCCCCAGCTCGCCCCATAGCCATTATACAGCCCCAGCCTACACCCTCTACTATCCCAAGCCAGCCTGGACCTACTTGTGTCCCATTGGTTCTCCCCAGGCATCTCCCATGTGAGTAATCAAATTTCTCTCAAATTCTCTTGGTGTGCTGAGTGTCATCAGCTACGACATCTAAACTAAATTTTGGGTGGGGTTCTCTCTCACTTCTGTAGGATACTATGGAAAACTACTTACTAGGTTAAGAATGGGGATGCAGGGTTAAGTAGGAGTCCCTAACCCAAAGAAGTTAGAGACAAGTTGGGAAGACAAACTACTAGTGAAGGGTATCATAATAAGTGCTATGACAGATAGATGCACAGGTTTCTATGGGAGTACAGAGGAAGGGTACTTGGTACTTACATGGCAGACAGTGGATAGCAAAGTATTTTAGATTAGGTGATAATAAATGGACATTAGTATACAAATAGGTGTGAGGTGAGTGTAGCTGGAAAGCATTCAAGACCAAAGAAGCAGCCTTTATGAAGGCTTGAAGGTATAGGGGCCCCTGCATCATTCAGAGAAACACTGATAGTCCAGCAAGGTCAGAGAAAAGAGTGCTAGGCAAGAGAGGGTGGCAGGGATGGAGACAGAGAGTCAGAAGCCAGATGTTCAAGTGCATCATGGAAAGCAAAGTGGCCTTTAGGTGCTTCAAATTTCTCATAATTACATGTGTACACCACCTGACTTTCTCTTGGAGGATTAAATGAAGGGTCAAATACATGAACACATTTCTTAGGTATTTAGAGTCATATTACTACAATCTTGAAGTAGTAACTGTGACCAATGCAGAAGAGCACAAGATATTCTTTTAAATCTCAATGACGGCAAGAAATAACTTTTTTTCCAGGAACTCCCCTTCCTCTTCTTTCCAGTCAGTTGCTTTCCTAGGACTCTGCAGATGTTTTATTCCTTAATATTCTTCCCCTAATTTTTTAAGTACACTAGTAAATTATAGTATATTTAAAGTCAGTTCAGTAACAAAATTCCACTTGGAAAATTCTGCTTGCAAGAATACAATGTACTAAAATGTAACTTATCTGAATTGTATTCCCATAAAGGTACCAACATAAACTAACTTACATTTTGTATTACCAAGCAAAAATTAAGAAAATTTTACATAGCAGGATAGTTTCATCTTCAAGAAAGTTTTGTGGTAAGCTAAATGGAAAAATTTGGAAAACAGAAAATCTCATTTCAATTTTATAGTGCAGCACTAAGAGAAATGAAATAAACATTTTAAAATTTGGGATTCAGGAGAAAAAAGGAATGCTTCACATTAGATTTAACTGGATACTGCCCCTTTCTTTGCTATTTGGGGCATTCAGAATACAATTTCACAGATGATATATTTTTCTTAATGTGATTTTCAGAGTACATCTAATGGAAAATGCCTGGTTAGGATTAAGAGACATAGTACAGATGTTAAACTACATTTGCATGCAATTATTTCTAAAACAAATGCCAGGGTACAGAGCCTACTGAAATGCCTTTCAGGATGGCTGGCACATGTATTAAACCAGCTTCCAATCTCTGAGTAAGTCTATATTCTGAATATTTCAAATCAGACACTGAGCACAGAATAAATCTTTGTTTTTTACGTTGAGGCATTGTCCAGGAACGTATGGACATAGGGTTAGAGCCCAAGGATTCAGGGTAGGGACTTGGCATTTCTTAAAGCAAAAGCTTTTCTTGCTCAATGTAAAAACTGCATTTCACGTATTCATTTCAATTGCTGAAAAAGTAAAATGACTACAAAACAACTTAAAATAATAATACGGGGAATAAAACAGAAAGTAATAGATTAGATATACTGTATAGCTTTCAACTTGCTTTGGGTTTTTCTTCAAAAGGCAATACAAAATATCTATAAAGTTATTAATTTTTTTTGTTAGTAGAAATCTCACTTTAGCTGATGGTCTTGCAGCAATACACTTTTAAGCATCAAAGTAGAAGTAAGAAACTCCTGTTCAAAGTACTTCTGAAATGCCTCTGCCACCAACTTTATCAGAAATATCAAAAGCAGTTAGGGTACAACAAGGAAGCATTCACTGCTTTGCTTATGTAGGGCACTGTACCTTCATAGAGGCACTAACCCTAGATGTCCCTGGAGTCTGTGGATTGGGCAAGATCTATAACTACCTTTTGGTGATCCTTCCCATGAGAATGCATTTTTGGACTAGGACTTGAATCAATGAATGAAGCATGAGGAGCCGTTGCTATATCTGTTACGTATCAAAACAAAACACTGTATCATACTTTCATTTGTTCAAATTCAGAAAGTACCAGCATCTCTTTTACTGTATGCTTTACTCCTTAGGGGGGAACAACTCAGATCATGGTCACCCCTAGGAATTTATGAGGGGCCTGAAGGATGTGGCAGTTCCTTTTCTGATCCCTGCAGGGGAAGCAGCAGCAGCCCTTGGATCAGCTACTTTTTATCCACTGTTGGTCTCAGTGGCAGCTCCTTTTCTTGCCAATAATGATAAATGATAGACTCTTTAATGAGGAATAGAGACTGCAAGCTGCACTTACAGAAGCTCATCTTGTTGGCATCTCTGATTATCATTCTCTCCCCATCAACCCTTTCCCCCCTCCTGATCATGAGGTGAGGTAGAGAGGCAACCTGAAGGAAGAGGACCAATTATTAAAAAAACAACACTCTTTCCAACAGAAAATCTCTTACCATTTGATATTAAAACTCTCAGGACACCAAGAAAACCTCCAGTAGAGGTTCAGGACTGCCACTCACTTTTTTTTTTTTCCGTATCTAAAGATAATTCCCCACATTCGTGGGTGAATATCTAACTTCATTACCAAGTCCCACTGCCTTCGTAATAGTGCTTCCCAACAGCTGGGGATGATGAGGTATAGGAGGGAAAGGAATAAAGGAAGTCAGAGTCACTCCAGTAGAATCTTCTAGTGGTAGTGGTGATGGAGACCGCTTTCATGGGGGAGGCCCCACACATCCCTCCAATCCCTTCCCTTCATCACCACTGCTTTATCTTAAGCACAAATTGATCTGGATTCAAAACAACAAAGACATTCAGGAAAAGGTAGTTTTCACATTTGTCATCCCCCTTATTTTGATCATGTTTTCTAAAAACAAAAAATCTGAGATATTTTAAACAGCAATTAAGGGGTGCATGTTATCAGTGATTAATGGCAAGGTAAGAGGCGCAGGAATTGGAATCAGACTGATTTGAATTCACATCCCAGCTCAAACCACCAGCTATATGACCTTAGATAATGTAATTTAACCTTTCTAAGACTCAGTTTCTTATTCTGTGAAATGAGAAAGCAGAAATACATTACCAGGTATAAAAAGTAAGCCTGAATATAGGTCAAGTGAAAATAAAATCATAAATGCTTTAGGGCCTTTCTTTTGTTAGAGAAAAAGAGGCACTGAAAAAGGATGGGAACCTAAGAAATGTGATTTCTCTAACATCTCTGGTTGACTCCTCAGCCTTCCTTTTCACTGGCCTACTCACCCACATTATATTCAGATATAATGGCCAACAACCTTGTCACTAAGAGGCACAGGAGACCAGCTAGGGACTAAGATAAAGCCCTTTTTTGGGCAGAGCTGTGTGTGTATCATGACATTGGGCACGTATAAAATCCTCACACAGATACATGAATGAACCAGTATTAAAAGCCTGCTCTGTATTCATAAAACATGGTTTAAAATACCAAAATTAGTGTTTAAACATTTCAAATATTAAAATACAATGGAAGGAAACTAGATTCTATGAGGTAAGATTATTATTAAATTAAATATAATGCAATTTCTCCAAAGAATATATTTCTTGAGCGTTTAGATCCATAAAGATGGAAAGCTGAGATGAGTTCTGAATTAGAAAAGATAGAAGGAGATCAAAAGCTATCAGAGTAATCACTACGTACCACAATAAAAAAGAAAATAGTAGTCTCGTGCCAAAATGAACTCAAACTTACACAAACCTCCATGACTATATACGTACTAAAAATAATATAGAATTGTCATTTTTTTATGTGTGAAAGAGTTTACTGGGAAAGAAAATGTCAGATTTTAGAACTGTGTTATTGTCTATTAGAAATTATTCATTTCTAAGCCAGGACCAAGTTTCCATTACCCAATAGCTGCTCTCAAGAATGAAGCTAATTTACATTTAAAATAGTACAGTCTACTCTTTAAAAGCACAATGGTAAACACACCAATTTGACAATTACATTAATATGAGTATTTGCATAATCTGTCTCCCACACCTGTTCTTAATTTGAAGCAGCTGCAGGACAAATCACATCATACTAATCTCAATGGGTACCTACCTGCATGTTCCAAACAATAATGCATGCATGTTATTTTTTGAAGATATTTTATTTTTTAAATGTTTCCTGACTTAAAAAAATGGTAAAAGTTTTGTGGAAGCCGTAATCTTTATTTGGTTACTATTAATTAGTGGAATAAGCATAATACTAAATAATGCTATCCCTTACATTTTTGGCCTCCTCTGTTACTAACTTATGATAGTGCTGATTTTTATCTCTGGAGTTATTTTTCTTAAATAATATGTATTTACATGGAAAAGGATTAAAAAGAACAATAAAAATATAACTAGAAAACTTCAGTAAGGAATATATTCCTTATATATAACTAAGAGCAAATGCATTGACGGAGAATCACGCAAAATCTGCAGATCATCTGGAGATGTATCTGCAGCTCAGATAATTGTGGCATCTTTTGGAACACCTCTTCAAAACTGGGTTCCATTTATGTTTTAACAATAATACATCAGAGTTTAACAAGCAGAAATTTACTTTCATCCTTTAAAGGATCCAGCTGTGTTTGTGGGTATTCACATGCTCAGTGCCATCAGAAAGGAAGTCAGTTTATTACTAATACATATTCTTGTACTTCGTGTATTTAAATCATTCACTAGATTCCAACTGGTGGAATATAAGACACCCATGTAATCTGTCAACAAAATTGTCTGTCTCTAATCTTCTATTATGAATGGAAAATGAAGTTAGAGCTTTCTAAAGATGTTATTTATTTCCTGAAAAATGAATGAGAGCATGCACAGTAATGAACGGGAGCAATCAACAAAACTGATCTGTGTATTTAGATGCTGTCGACCTCTGAAGAGGTAAACACTGACTGGCTGAATTTTTAGTTCACTATTTCATTCAGAATTTTACTTTCATAAGTGTTTTCATTCTATTAGAAGGAAAAACTACTAAAGAAATTAACTGTAGCTTACATTTCTATTGCATTTTCATGCACATTATTTAGCAATTCTCACCATATAAGAGAAAACAGAGAGTCAGAGGAGTTAACATGATTTGCCCAAGTTCTCACAACACTGTAACAGTGTTATGGTCCAGGCGTCCTGACCCCAGCTCTATATTCCTTCCCATAACTCATGGAGATTGATTTGAATGAATAATAGCTTTTATGATAAATAAATTGTAGCAAACATTTTTACTAATGAAATAGTTTAAAGGTTTTTTTTTTATTTCACAGTATCTGAAGTATTTCAACTTGTGGCTTCAAATGTACTAGAAAACAGTTTCAAAAGTGACTATAATAACAGAATTGTCTTTTATTTAGATAAATAGATTGCAAATTCTTACTAAGAACCAAGACTAGTTACTCTAGGAGTATACAAATAATTTTTATTACTATATAATTTAGGCAATAAAGTCAAGTTATAGTGATTGTGAGAGAAGCAATTTTCACAGTTGTGACCTCTACATAATTATATTTCTAAATATTCCTTATTTTAGTTTTCTTCATTAGAAACCTTACATATACAATTGAGCACACAGAAAAGTACTCTAAACAGATAAGCTGGCATGTCATGGGGGGGCATGTAGAACATAATGGGATGAAAACTATATTTGTGTGTGATGAATATGCACATTGTATAACATTCTAACAACAAATTTCACTTTTTCTCTGAGTTATCAGAATATTTTAACTTCAGTAAATGAGTCATAAAGTTCCAAATTTTAAAATAATCTTGCTTCTTTTTGTCTGTGCTATTAAGGCGAAAACTAACTCGTTATCAAAGTTAAAAGCTTTCTGACATGTAATAAAGAAGGCTGATTTTTCTGTAAATATAAGCTGCTATAAAGGTATATACTATTGCTAAAAGCAAAGCATTGGGATAATAAATTTTTAGAGCTAGAGACGAGTCAAATCCCCTCAGCTGACAGAAGCGGAAAATGAGGCTCCACTGCCCTGCCTTCCCCAGGGTCATACAGTACTGAGTGCTGGAGTCGGTCCTGGAACCCAGAGTCCCCCACATAGCAGAGTCTGGCCTCTTACCTTTACAACAAAGCATGAACCGAGCAATAACAGGTCATTTACAAACAGGCTCGTGCTTTTCCATGGTCCTAAACGAAGCTGTACGCCAACGACTGGATGCAAATGATTCTTACGTTTAAAAAGAAACTACAAAATATAAAACTGCATTCATTTCTAGACTGGCATGATGATGTCACGTGGATGCACCCACAAATGCTGGTAAGCACATCGGTAAGTGTTAATAAGATCACTGGGAGGTTGGAATTTGGGTGAATTTGAGTCCTTCATATTCTTCTGTGGTTCTGAATTATTTTTGTAAGCACACATTGCTTTAATAATCACTCAAAATGAGGCTATTTGCAAACTGAAAACAGGACTTAGAACGGTGGCTATAAATGTTTTTCATCAAACATGTTAACTCTTAAAAACCTTCACTGACATGAGGATTCGGCATATAAGTACTCTGATTAGTCTTATTAAAACAGAATTTATATTCTTACCTTAGTCTCAGTAATGAAAAAAAATAAATGCCTACTACCCTTGGCATGATAATTTCTTTTGAATGTGAAGAAATTATTAAAATACTTTTTTCTCCCTTTTCTTCTTTTCAATCTGGGTAAACTCCCTTTGTGATCGGCTCTCCCATTTTCCCTTTAACCATCTCTATCATATTACTCGTTATCCTTAGACTCGTTTCCACACTTCAGTATCCCTTAGACTCTGGAACTCAGTCCTAAACAAATTTTAAAGAACCACAAACAAAGCCTCAGGAGGCACAAAAAATGAAGAAAACCTTACTCTGCTCAGTTTATAAGTGATGGCTGATTCACTAAACACTTAGAGCGGGAAAAAAAAAGGCAATTTATTCCATAAAAAGCCATAACTGTCAAGGAGGTTTTTTATTTTTAACCTTAAACCACTGAGTTTTGTTTAAAATGGCTTAGAAGAACGGTTATTATCTTGAATTTTTTATCTAGCCAGATTGCTAACTCTCTGAGGATAGGAACATCTTTGAATCCCCTATGGTACCTGGTGTCTGCTTAGCAAAGTATCTAATACACGGAGGGCATTTAGTCATGTTTCTTTGATGGATTGATTGACTGAGGATGTAAATTCTACTACATGGAAATACTGTAAACCAGTTTCGAATTCTTACTGCTATTTTGTTTTTAGCTTGTAGCTTTTGCACTGGAGCATGATAATTATTTGTTTCATATGAAATTGTATAAAGTAGACTTCTCAATTTATTTCTACATTACTCCTGAACTCTCTTTTTATTAAATAAACATCTCCTTGAATAGAATAGCAAGCAAAAAGGTCGGGGGACGGGGAATAAAATATATTAACTAACCTGTGCTCTAGTCCGGCAGTGCTGGAAATTCTTGAATGGAATGCCAAATACCATAACTGCATCGATTGCTTAAGTACTCGTTTCTGATGTAGCGCTTAAGAACTAGTCTGCACTATCAATTAGTCCCAGAACAGATGTTTCTTTTAAAGCAATTTGTATTTGGTATGACACTGTTAATCAATGCTATTTTGACCCTTTAGTGATGGCAAGTTACATCTTAGCACTGAATAACCCATTTAACAGTCCTTCATCAGAAACTTGATATCTCATGCACACTGCTTCCAACAAGTTCTGGTGTCCTCAAAGACTCAGGAATCACTAACCAGAAAGTACTGAGTCTTTTTTACTTTACGTATATGCGTCTCTGTATTTCACAGATGGAGTTCAATGTTCTAGTGTTTAAAGAAGGGGTTGCAAAGTGGGGCCTGAAAGCCAGAATATGAGAGGAAGGGAGAGGGAAAGGAAAAGAGAGAAAGACAGAAGGGGAGATGGAGAGATTTAGAGAGGGAGAGAAATGAATACTTCTTCAGAGGGTAAATGAGCTGTCAAGTACAATCTATTTCCTACTCTTACCTTGCACTTAGTCCGCCATATACCTGCCTGAACTGACAAAGCACTGGAGTCTGATTTGCCTTGTCTAATGATATGCAAAATGCCTATTGCAAATGAATATTAGAAATAAAATTAAAAGAAACCACATACAGGTAGAGCTGATAAAAAATAGCTAGACATCTTTAAACATTCACAGTTTTACTACAGAGAACAAAAATAATAGGATTATTTGGCTTACTTTCTTCGCTTCCTAAATTTATGATGTATTTCTCTGAAGAAAAGTTCATTATACTATTTCTTTTGTTTGCAAGATAAAATCCAATTGCGCTAATTCCATAAATCACACACTTTAAGAAGAGGATGGACTCTACTTCATTTTAATTTCATTCTGGATAATTACCAGAAAGCATGTTGGACCTATTAGAGAAGGTGAGATTATTAAAAATCATTATGCATTTACAGTATCTCAGATGCAAACCGATGATTAATTCTTATTCTCATGGAGCCCTGGATGAAGTGATGACAAACACTCACAAGAATAATCCTGGTTTGGTTGGGCAGAATCACACACAGCACAGGGACCTCTCATTCTTACTCCCCAGAACGGTGAGCCTTCCACCAGACAGGCAGCCTTCACAGAATGAGGAATGTCTGCCTGTTCTGTCCTCCTGCCTGTCCTGAAGTTGAGAATTCCTGAAGAAATGATTCATTCATTTCAAATATAAAGGATGGTGGAAAAAAAATGTTCTGGTAACAAGACACATCTGACAATCTGCCCTGGCTCCCTGGGAAAGTTACTGAACCCTTCTGGTTCTCTGATCCTCACAGGTAAAATAGGGATAGTACCGACCAATTCTGGGGTTTACATGGAGATAAATAAAATGACCAGTCATGGGCAAGGTGCCTGGCACTTAGAACACAGCAGGAACTCATGTGGGTCCGTAGGGATGGAGGTGAGGGAGAGCAAGAAGGGTTTCCTTGGCAGTACCTATTTGTCTAGTGTAGTTTCTTACAATACAGATTACTGCAGGAAATATAGAAAAAGTATGGAATACATCTCTTATCTTCACTATAGCTGGAAGGAAAGTGAGAACTTTCTTTAAGTTTCCAGCAATATGTAATAGCCAAGTGAAAAAAAAATTTTTCTGACCTTAACTTGTTTAAATTTTACCTTCTATGACTATTTTTTTCACTATCCTTCAAAAACACTTGCTTCTGTACTTGCAAAATATGCATATGCTTCATTTATTTAAACTTTCCAGTGTTTGTTCCACTGCCTATGTATGTTCAGTTGGGGTACCTCACTAGTGCTGCCAAGCTTCGGTAGCAATTTCCTGGAGGGAAAGAATCACCTCTGCTTAGTTGACTTTGTATTGTGCTTTACCTAGTACTCAAACTATATGGAGTCTTTAATAACAATTTAGTTACAATTAAAAATATTAAAACTTAGAATAAAGTCCTATAACTAACTGACCTTTAATCACATTAATGCCCAGATTTATGTCTCTCTAAATTTTCCTAGAAGAAATTTTGCCAAAAAACAAAATTTCTTGTCACTAAAGTATCTCAAGTCATAAAATCTCTTTTCTTGGGGTTTCCTACATAGCAGAGAAGCTCCCTTACTGCAATCTATTGAAAGTCAGCCCTCAACACAAGGGTTTGTTTTTTAATTTAAACAAAAATCTCTTTTCACAGATTTCTTAGGCCCCATGAGGTACTAACAGCTATGTTAAATTGTCATTGGCAGACACTGTTAAGATGCCTATCTCAGAATTCATCCTTCTCTTCTTCTCTACCAAAAGAACCCAAACTTTGTTCAATCTGACGAAAGGCCTGGTTGAATATAATCAGCTTCACAGACTCAGATGAAGCAGTGAGTGTTCATATGATACTGTTCAGGCCAATGAAATGGAAAGAGAAGCTATTCTGTGGCGCTTCTGGGAAAACTTGTTATTAAAACTCGTTATTCAGCTGACTTGCCTTTATTTGTATTTTGTCTTCCCCTTCTTTCTACCTGGAACATGAACATGATACCTGGAGAAGGGGCAGCCCTCTTGTGACCATGAAGACAGAGGCTATACAGGGGCAGAACAAGAGGCTGAAAGAAACATTGGTCTTTTGTGTCATCCTTGAGCAGCTGTACCAGCCAAATCTGGACTTCCTGTCTATGGAGTTCATGTTTCGCAGGAAAAATAAATCTATATTCCTGAACAGAGCAGCTGATAAACTCCATAGTAAATTTAGACAGTGTTTTAGTCGAAATATCCAAAATCCCCATGGCTAAAGCAATAGATATAATTAACTCATAAAAACTATATACCAATAAATCATGTAGAACATATAGTTCCCTGATAATATTTGAGAAATCCTCATATATCATCTGTATCCTGTACATTTCCAATATCATTTTATTGAGCAGATTTCTTACTTCCAGTACCCTAGTAAAAGTATCATTGATATTTAGTGGGGTTAGAAGCATGCTTAGTACAGAATTATGAAGCAGTATATCTTGTTCAAAAGAAACAGACTAAATAAGGAGTAAAGGGCTTATTGAAAGCAAAATATTTATATGTATATACAATTCAAAAACCAGAAGATAGAATCAGGAAAGAAAATATTTAGGTAAAGATAAAAGGAGAAAGAGTTCATTGTTATTGTTAAATAAGTATATTACATGTTATCTACCCAGGAAAAGGAATCAATTGAAGTATTATTCATAAACAGACTGCCTAACTAGAGAATAGACAAGATGTGTTAGTAATGTGAGAGCAGGGTGGGCTATGCAGCCTGAATCTGGTCTTCTAATGATACTCATGTCTGCTTACAAGTTTCTTTCTACGAAATACAGAGAAGCTGATAAATATCATACCTTCATACTTGTCTCATCAGGTTGAAAGAAGTGGTACCTTGAACTTATTCTGACACAGAAACAGCAATTCAATTTGCCTAGTTCAATTCAATTCTGCAAAGATTTATTTAGCATCTACCATGTGCCAAGCATTATGTTAGAAATAAAATGTAATCTCTGACCTCAAAGAGCTTGAGTCTGAGACTGAGCTAGAGAAGTAGTCAAATAACTTTAATAAAATATGGTATAATCTACCTTTGTAAGTAATACATGTAGAATAATAAAAAAGTATGGTACAGGTTCTGAAAATATACATGAGTGAGGGGTTATTTCTCTGTGAAGAGTCAGAAGACTCAAGGGAGTAGGATCTTGAGGTGTGTGTAAAGGTTTGGCAACCAGATAAGAGGGCGTGGGGCTGACATTCTAAACAGATGGAGAAATAGGAACAAAAGCAAATAGGTGTCAAACTTCTAATAGTTCATGATGCCATGCAGAGTGCCTAGTATATAAGAAGTGAACTACAAACATTTGTGAATGAATGAATAAGTGAATAAACAGCATGTTCAATAAGCAGTGAGGATTAAATCATGGTTATAAAGTAACAGGTGTATGATAATTTATAGCCTTTTGTGCCATGCTGAGAGGTTGAAAAACAGAGTGATTTTCACATTATGGCAGAGGAATATGGCCCAATCAAATTAAAAGGGTTTACAGCTGGAGACTGTAGAACAGAATTCAGAAAAGTTAACAAAAACAAGTGTGGGGAGAGATAAATAATTTCAGTCTGAGACAAGTTGATCTGGGTTGAGATGCCCCAGTAGGCAACTGAAAAAAACACTCCTTGAGCCTAGGAGAAAGGAGGAATTTGATAGGGCTATAGACTAGCACTTGTCTATGGACTCCACGCATTCATGCAAAATGTACCATGGGGCTTCTCTGGTGGCGCAGTGGTTGAGAACCTGCCTGCCAATGCAGGGGACACGGGTTCGAGCCCTGGTCCAGGAAGATCTCACATGCCGCGGAGCAACTAGGCCCGTGAGCCACAACTAAGGAGCCTGTGCTCTAGACCCCGTGAGCCACAACTACTGAGCCCACATGCCGCAACTACTGAAGCCTGTGCTCCTAGAGCCCGTGCTCCGCAACAAGAGAAGCCACCACAATGAGAAGCCCGCGCACCGCACGGAGAAGTAGCCCCCACTCGCCACAACTAGAGAAAAGCCTGTACGTAGCAACGAAGACCCAGCGCGGCCAAAAGTAAATAAATTAATTAATTTAAAAAAAAATACTATGTACCAGACACTGGAAATGTGAAGATGAATGGGATAGTCCTGGCCTTCAAGGAACTTATAGTAAATATGATTCAGTGTGATACATGCAAGAACAGAAGTATACCTAAGACATAGAAATAATACATAGATAGGAATAATTAATTCTACACTGTGTGTGTGTGGCAGGTGAGGGTTTCAAAGGAGGCTTCATAGAGTACCTGACAGTGATGATTTAAAAGCTTCACAGAAGTTTTCCAGATGGAAAGGCAGAGAAGGGCATACTGACAAAAGAGAAGGGCAAGGTCACCTGTATGGAGACATGAAGCAATTTTGGAGGAACCATAAGTAGTTTGATACTGCTGCTCATATAATATGTGAAAACTGGGTGGCGGACAATGAGATCAGCATGCAGGACCACTGCACCGGACAGCTATCTTTGAAGACAATGAGTTTTTTTTCCTTAAGGTTTCTAATATCTAAAGGAAGGCCAATTGGGCATAGCGGACATATACTAAGGACTTTAGAAAGCAGACATTATTTTTTAAAAAGTCAAAGATAAGATCTTAAAATTTTACCTGAGAACTAAGGATAGTAAAAATAAAATTCTCACAATGTTGTTGGAAATGCCCCTGGAAAGAAGGAACAGAGAGAGGTATCTCAAGAAACCCGCTCAGGGACCTTTTTAGTTAGCTCAGATTTAAAGACATATATAAAACACAAGCAAACAAAACACAGGACTCAGATTAAAAGACTGCTGAGTCTGGAAGGAAACTGAGATATCACTAGTTTACAGTCATTTAATTCTGTAGGTTGGAAAACTGAGTCCCTGAGAGGAAAAATGACAGTATATTAATAAGAATTCAGACTCAGTACTTTTTATTACAGGGAACCACTTTCCTGTTGCAGAAGAGTTGCAGGGTTCCTACATACTACTCTATAGACCAGCTGCATTAGAATCTCGAGAGTTTAAAATATTTTGATTTTCTAAGATCCCATCCCCTCAAATTTTAACTCAATATTCTTGGATGAACCCAAGATTCTCCATTTTTAAAAGATTTTCAAGTAATTTCTTAGATTTAAAAACTATCATTAGCCTAAGTGAACTCTACGACTATGTAGGGGAGTGGCGATGGTTATTGATTAAGGGAAATCAATTCTCCTGGAATAAAACAAAAAGTTTAAACGATGCCCACATTTTTGAGAAACTAGAACTCTAAACGTATTTTAATCACCAATGAATATGTTTTAAATGTCTAGGGGTTTCCCTGGTGGCTCAGTGGTTAAGAATCCGCCTGCTAATGCAGGGGACACGGCTTCGATCTCTGGCCCAGGAAGATCCCACATGCCGCAGAGCAACTAAACCCGTGTGCCACAACTACTGAAGCTCACGTGCCTAGAGCCCACGCTCTGCAACAGGAGAAGCCACGGCAACGAGAAGCCTGCGCACCGGAATGAAGAGTAGTCCCCGCTCGCCACAACTTGAGAAAGTCCGTGCACAGCAACAAAGACCCAACAGAGCCAAAAAAATAATAATAATAAATAAATAAATTTATAAAACAAAAATGTCTATTACATGCTTGGTTCTATGGGAAGAAGGTGGAATAGAGAGAATGATTTTCTCCTTTGAGGTTTTTTGTTTGTTTTTACAAGGGTATTTTATTGAAGAATTTACTCCAGTTTTTCTGTGAGACAACAAATTTTCCTCATGTCAGCACATCATAATGTTCAATGTGTTCCTTGGTTTGTCACTTTAGAATGTGCAGTAGCACTAGCAGTAGAAGATATCAAAGTGGCAGCTTTTACAGCAATGCAAGTGTTAGCATTAGAAGTGTTAAGAATTTATATACTGTGCAAAGGAATTGTCTGTTTGTTTTGTGTTATCAAGATGCTTAACTACTAGGTCCTGCAGGTTTTATGCTTATGATGATAGAACAATAAAAAATCGGCATGATCAAACAAATCCTTTCTTTTTAAATAACCACCAAAAACTTGTAGCCAAGCTGGATGTGATTCAAGACCTTCAACTGTGAACTGAATCTAAACAGAGGCTCCCTAATTTGAGGGATAAAATACCAAGCTCAGAATGTCGGGGCCAAACCAGTCGACAATCAATGGTTACTAAAATAAAGCTTCTACTCATTACTGAACTTCTATGGGGTCTCTTCATACCCAAGACACAGCCTTCCCCCATGCCTTTCAAAAACGTCCCAGGCAACTTTTACTGTGAAGGAGTAGCCCAGGTTATCTACTGATGTTATTGGATATTTACAAGTAAGAAGGACAAAAATATTAACATTAATATTGAGTGCCTCTCTCAATTCTTCAAATAAAATATCAGCAGAGAAAGTACGGGGAACTTGTTTGTTCACTTTAGATTTTCCTCATTGATGCTACATTGCAAGATCCTAAAATTCACTGATGTTGAGGATTGGTCTGATTATTTTCCAATTACCCCAAAGTTCCAAGACATTACACCTGTGGAATTTGTCAAGCCATGAAACTAAATCAAGCATGCTGGGGGGCTGATCTAATCTTTAGATTGCTGACTCTCACACACACAAACTAACTCCTCCACTCCTGTGGCTCTTTCCATCATAAATATAGCTTTGCTGTTCTCTACCTGTTCTCACTGATGTAGAAAAACCGGTGATGTGAAAAAAACTGTTTCATTAAAATAAACTGACATTAATCAAGAGGTAAATTTTACTGGAAGTTGGAAAGTTAACTTGTGTTACACTCTGCACGTGACGATGGTAATTTGATTCAGAGTAAGGACAGTCTTTGGAAGAAAGACTGCACAGACCTCTCATGTTTTTGAACTGGAAATTTCTTGAATTTGAGGGTTCATGAAGATCTCAGGCTGCATACCCTGTGAATGTCAAGGGTCTACTATAATTAGTTCTCATGAGTGGTTTCATCCTCATCTAATCAGAGAACATAATTTTCATCTTAAAATACCTACTACACTATAGCAATTTATTAACATTTATTAAGTGCCTTTGGGAAAAATAACTTAGTGACCAACCATAATTTAACTTAAAAATCATGTTAGATTCTTATAATGAGCTTATATGCTTTTCATATTAAGGTACAGTGACAAATATTTTTGAAAGAACAATTCATTACACTTTTGTTTGATCATTTCAAATGCCGTGCTTCCAGATTCACTGTTATTAAAATTATCATGCACACCCTAAGATCTGTTTAGAAAAACTGGCCATTTAATACAACCATCCCAAGCAATTCTAGTTTGAATTTCTTAATAAGTTTTCTGGGAAGTCTGGCAAAAGGATTTAAGGAAGGAAGGATAAAACCATTTTGATGGTTGACTTTGAAAGAGCCACCTATACATGTCATCAGTAACAGGAGATTTCTCGCACTACATGAAATGCTTCAGGTCCTCCTAAGTATCTGAGATATTCAAGGGTAAAGCTGCTTTCATACTAAAACTACAATGTAAAATAGCATAAAAGAAACTATTCTATTCTTGGGGCAAGATAAGAACTAAAATATTGGATACTGGATTTTAAGAAGTCACATAGTTTTACTATTTTGTTAGTAAAATGATATGCTAGAATACCTTTTAGGTTCAAGATAGAATTAAATAATTAAGGAACTTAAAGTTATTCTTTTCTCAATATGGGGCCTGAAGGGACAGAGATTAAGTTAAATGGACAAGATTACATGATGAGAGGAAAGAACGGAATGGCAAAGGAAGAAAAACTACAGTGGAAAAGGTGAAGGTAGCAGAGAAATTTTAAGAAAACCAAGTAGAAATGGAGAATGCAGGATTATAGATATGAATAGAATCCACAGAGGAAACACAATGCATCTTAAATGTAAGTGAATTTCAAAATAATTTCACTTTTTGTTTTTAATCATGTACTGACACTGTTCTTCACTTTGTCATTCAATTTAGCTTGTACAACACCTCCAAACATCTTAAGGTAAAATTTGCAGCCTAAGTCTTAAATCCTATGGAGACCTCCCTTAACAATATTAATGTTCTATTTCTTTCTTCCTCTTACTTTAGTTAAGGAAGAGAAGTCAAGGGAATATATACTTAAAATCCTAATGGATTACAGAAAGAGGCAAGTGCTTGGGTAGCTAAGAAAAGAGAAAATGTGACCTCCTAGAAAGCAGTTTTCTCCCAGATTTAACTTATGGGAACTCAGTATTATATATGCAATATACGTTTGCTTATATGATTGGAAACACAGCAATCAGGGAAGTAAAAGTACATTTATTATCTACTATTTAACATTTATATTAAAGTAAGGTTTTTTCCATTCATTAATGATAATATCAGCATTGCAGATCTTGAGTTACTAGCAAATGATAAAAAGAGGAGGGTTAGAAATTATCAGTGTTGCAGTTCAACAGTACGTGTATGAAAATGCTCATCCTCATGGTCACTGTTTGATGTGGTTGACAAGCTCTGTGTTTTAAAAACTCTCCCTTTCCTTGACCTTATTCAATAGAGTAAAAGCTAATTTGATTCTTCTTTTCCCCTCTTTACTTTCGTCTGTTTCTTTTTCCTCTTGCTTTAAAAATTGTCGATGTTAGTGAGCTCCTCTTTAGATTATCTTTCTCAGAAATCTCCTCTGCTTTCGTGGATTCATCCATCACTTCTGGATTATTTCACAAATATTTGTCTCTAACTCTGACCTCTCTGCCAAACTCTAATTTTCTAAAAGCTTGCTCTTTCCATTTACTTTCATGCCATCACCTCAAACTCAACATTTCTAAAGCTCAATTCATGAAATGCCAGCCTCAATAATTTTTTAAAGATTACCTTATTCCAGACCTCTCACAACTCCCTTCCCCCAAAGCATCCTCCAGATGCACCACTGTTGACTAGATCTCCACAATACACTGCTTTCATTGTGTCACTTCCTCATCAAAAACCTTTAACAACCTCTGCTGCCTAACTCACAAAGTACAGACTCATTAGCTTGACATGTCAGGCTGTATACAATTGGCTATGTATACGTCTAGCCCTCCAATCCATTCGTTATTCCTCTAGTGTGACATCTCTATGCTGGTCAAAACAAACTACTTACTCTTGCCTAACCAGACCTCACCATTTCCCATCTCTACATCTTTGATGACATCTTTTGAAAATGTCTCCATCAAAAATTGTCCTTTACTTTCTCTATCTACCAAATTCCCTCTCTTTAAGCCTAAAATAAATGCTACCTCTCCACAAAGCCTTCCCTGATCACTTGAACCTGAATTAATAATTTTCTTTTTAAAATACGTATAGCCTCAATATCACTAATCATCAGTAAAGTGAAAATCAAAACACAATGAGATATCATCTTACACTTGTCAGAATGGTTATCAAGAAGACAAGAAATAGTAAGTGTTGGTGAGGATGTGGAGAAAAGGCAATCCTCATACACTGTCAGTGGGAATGTAAATCATGGCAGCCACTATGGAAAACAGGATGGAGGCTCCTCAAAAAATTAAAAATAGAACTACCACACAATTCAGCAGTTCCATTCCTGGGTATTTATCCAAAAAGAAAAAAAAATGAAAACATGAATTCAAAAGGTTATATGCACCACAGTGTTCATAGCAGCATTATTTATAATAGCCAAGCTATGGAAACAACCGAAGTGTCCATTGACAGATGAACAGATCAAGAAGATGTGATTATATTAGCCATAAAAAGAATGAAATCTTGCCATTTGTGACAACATGGATGGACCTGGAGGGTATTACACTTAGTGAAATAAGTCAGAAGAGAAAGACAAGTACTGTATATTTTCACTTACATGTGAAATCTAAAAAACAAAACAGATAAATATAACACAACAGAAACAGACTCAGAGATACAGAGAACAAACTAGTGGTTACCAGAGGGGAGAGGGGTAGGACGAAGGGTCAAAGAGGTGACTGGGATTAAGAGGTACAAACCACCAGTTATAAAATAAGTAAGTTACAAGGATGTAATGCACAGCACAGAGAATATTGTCAATACTTTATAAAATAACTTTGTATGGTGTGTAATCTATAAAAAAAAATCAAATTACTATGTTGCACATCTGAACCTAATATGATATTGTAAGTCAACTATACTCAGTAAAATAAAGTAAAATACTTACAGCACTTTCTGCTTTTCTGATTCCCATAGCACATCCACTGTGCCCTGATATTTGTGTGCAAGTATTACTGTCTCCTCAACCGAATCATAAGTCCCTGAGGATATTACACATAAATACTCAGTTTTCACTGAATGAATGAAGCTTTTCCCCCCTCCAGCCTCCTCACACTCTCCACTCAACACTATCTCCCCCTCATTCATTGTTCCAGCAGGTATTTACTGAGCTCTATTTTTCACTAGGCACTGGAAAATGAGTAGGACATGCATGATCCCTGCTGTCACAGAGCTCACAGTCTAGCAGGGAAGACAAACATTATACGTTTATGTGTGGCAAGTGTGACATATACATGGTGTGGAGGCCTATAACAGGGGGACATACTCTAGTAGTACCTAAAACACTCACTGTTGCTTTCTCATAAATTGGGCACACTTCATATCATAGTGAATAGTGAATTGTGACAATTATGACCAAGTAGAAGGTAACATATTAGAGAATATTTATCATAACCTTGGATTAAATATAAATTTCCTGGAGCTGAGCGTAACAGAAATTATTTATTAATTCATTATAAGTGCAAGGATTTATGCTAGCTACTTTATATAGTATTCTTTTTTGTCTTCACAACAATCTGGCAAGGTGGGTATCCTTATTCCTATTTTAGAGATAAGGAAACAGGCTTCAAGAGATCAAGTTACTCTACCCAAGGTCCTACTAATTGAGGGAAAAGATAGGCTTCAGACCCCAAAACATATGTTCTTTGTCCTCCATGCCATGAGTAGATCGTTCACAAGTTTTCCACACAAGCACACTTAGCAACGATGCACTGGATGTCCCAGACCCTCCTCCACAGGGTGTCAGCCCTGTGCATCTGGCTACAGGTGGCAACATCATAATATTTTAAGAATGATTTTATTCTGTAACATTCCTACAAGACTGTCCATTTCACGCTGCCTTTTAAGAAATGTTCTTTACTGGAATGGGAAAATGAGGACCACACAAGGCATAGTCTCTCCTTGTTAGTAGTTTTTAAATTAAGCTCTTTTTAAAATTTATGATATAAAAATATAATACTGCTTATTTTTCTGATATACAGAAAATATAGATAGCAAAAAACAGCTTTTAAAAATTCTTTCTAAGTTTTCTGCATCACAGTAGATTGCCCTACTCAAACCCATATTGCAAATTTCTTGCTTATGTTGCTTTCAGTATTTGGAACAAAATGTGTTTTAGTTTCTCTCTAATTCTTATAACTAGAAATCAAATATTAATGTTGGAAAGGAAATATTCAATTTCATTCTTTACCACTGCATGAATGGACTTTAATAATTTCCTAAAACATATTTATCAGTGTCCAATTCTATTATCCACAGAGTTAGTATTTTAACCCAGGATAAATATTTCATTATTTATACATTTTATACTTTATTTTTGACTTTTTTCCCCTGGAACATGAAATTTTAGAAATGCTGATTAGTTTACTGCAGAATTTCTTGTTTTGTTGGACAATGCTAATTTTAACAATTCGGAGTGAAGTAGAGGATGGTAGAAATTTGTTAAATTGTATTATATCACAACATATTTTAATGTAGTTTATTAAGTAAATACATGGTAAAATAACTCCTTGTGTAACTTAGATTTTCCCTAAAAGCAATTTATAAAATTATTTCAAGGCATTAAACAAAACTTCCATAGGTGTTATATAAAATGATACTTGCACCATGGTTTTCAAACATATGGGATTTGATACTTTGATTCCAAAGCATTATTTTTGGCTATGGTATGTTAATAAAGTACTTTGTAACTGAAAACAAATGAATAGACAAACATAATCCTTAATGCATAAGCTAACATCCAAGATACAGCTTTTCCTGAAACATTAAGATGCCTATCACTTAGTTCAAAAAAAAAAGTGAAATAAATTTTTAACCACAGAATATTATATTTTGTCCATCAGGTATCCCAATGTCTTTATTTTTAAGATGTTGAGTGACTTCCTCAAGCTTATATAACTAGTTTGTGGCAGAGTCAGAATAAGACCCCTAGGTTTAATTCACTTTTGCTTTTTACTATTCCATTCTTGAACTATTTAAAACAGAATTATAAAAAAAAAAAAAAAATTACCTATTGGAAAAGAGAACCTTATATAAGATATTAACCTACAACGAAGGAAGTGATTACAACGCTATATACTAATATTCATCTAAGATAGCAAAGCAATGGCATTTACCTTAAATTTACGTCTCTGCTCTGCACAGCTGTTGAAGAACCACAAGTCTGTCTCATGGCTGTAAATGTAACAAGAACAATAATGCGACCAATTTTCATACCTAAACTAAATTAAGTAGATTTGTCATAGGCTAGAAAATTGATAATGTATTTTACAAAAAGTTTTAAAATTACAGATTATGGAAGTGTGCATGTATGTATATGCAAATGCATTTGTGTGTGTGTGTGCACATATGTGTGTGTGAACTTACTCTTTTTAATAATCTGGAAATTAGTTTCATGAAATTGAAAGCATTACATATTCTCTTTGGCTAACTTTTCTCATTACGGAACGCTATGGGTATATCAAGTATAGAAGTGCCAGGAGTAGATACAGATAAATAAAACAAACTAAAATGAGAGGCTGTCTTCAGCTGTTATTATTAGGTTATGTTTTTCTGGGATACATAGTAAGAACGTAAAGAAGGAACATCTAGTAATGCTTAGTTTAATATCAGCTCCCATTTGCATCACAATCTTTATATATTATTCATCAATATGTCATTAATCAATGTACCTACTGATTGGACCTATTCAATTGGTGTTTCATGTAATGAACAGAATATGTAAACAAGTTTCAAAGACATATATTCAGATATCTATACATGAAAGTGAAATCACTACTACAATCAGTACTCAAGCTTGTCAGACGTGATTTTCTTCTTTCCATTTTGCACTAGATATGCTACTATCTATGCTATCTGTAGTACAAAAACCTGAAAAAGTGTAAATGAAAAATACCTGCAAAGATAAATACTAGTCTGCTAGAAATATTCTCTCTACCATGTCACACCTCAAATCTGGTCACCACTTTTAAACATTTAAAAGAAATTCAGTTGAATATAACAAAGCAACCGAATATTGTTCTTGTGACTTGAGCCATTAAAACAGATTTTTAAGAAAATCTGTATTTTCTTTCAAATGTTATAAAATAGTTCTCCATCAAAACTATATTTTAAAATGAAAACCACATAGTATCTCTTTTGGTCTTCTAAAAATATGTTATGCCTGATAAAGTACAAGCCATCATGATCTATTATTAACACCAAATACTTTGCCTTGCAAGTATAGCTTTTGAAACATTTTCAATTATCTTTTTTTAATTCTAAAAGATAATCTACACCAACTCTATTATGAAAAGTTGGTTAAACTCTTAGGTAAGTAGAAAAAGAAGTCGGCTGTGAGAGAATCATAGAAGTTAAGTGTTACTTTCATATTAAATGGTTAAAATTTTTAACAAAGATATTCTACTCTCTTCTTTAACATAAGTGGCAAATAGTGCAACTCATGTTAAATAGTATTTGCAGATGCAAAGATAAGCATTACCTAATATCCCCCTTTGACAACATGTGTAAGCTAGTATAAAATGCTATCAGGTTTTTATTAGATTTTCAATACAATCCCAGCATGTTTCCAGTTGCAAAGCTTATCAAGTACTATGAAACACTAAAACTGTAGACTCATATTAATTGCAGTGTATATTTTGGTGAACAAATAAGTCTTCATTCATTATTTCTAAATTCTTATTCATAAAAACCAACCAACTTTTCATTCCTATGACATTTTGGCATTAGATCCCACTAAAATTACAAAGTAATAATAAAATGCTACAGTTTTATAATATGTACAATGGATATGTATTCATAATAATATGAGTCACAAAACACTAAATATAAGTGACACAATGGAAGTTTGTGGTAATGGCTAGCAACTGAAATTGTTAACAGGTATTTATAGTACTATTAATCACCCTTTGGTGATAAAATAACAAAATTGAGGAGTTCTGCTCAAACTTTTATATAAACATTTGGTACGGGAGCAACAATTTCTTATTTTAGAGTCACTAATATTTCCACATTATATGTGTGTGTGTTTTCCAAGAAAAATTATGTATATTTTAGTTGAACGAAGTATCACATTTTTGCCTTCCAATACAACAAAAAAGGAAAGTAGAAAAGCTAAAGCCCAGCCATTCTTTCCAGAGATACCCTGGTAACCAGCAATAAAGAAACTTCTACTGGACTTAGCTTTGGAGAGGAACAACTTATTATTTTGTCTATTTTGTCAAGAGATATGATAAAAATAGAATTAGGACAATATACAGTGTTTTTCAGATATTTGAAACAATAAACTCTTTCCTACCTTTGGCTTATGCTGCCAGCATCTAAATCTCCTTTGCTATACCAACAAGAAAGCAAAATTCCCAGCCTGAAGCCATAGTGAGGATAAACATTTCATTTGCTATCTGTGACTTCTATGTAAATTTCTCTCTGTCATGTAAATGTATGGAGAGGCTCTCATGGAATCAGATAATTCAATGGAAATACTCCAACCACCGTTATCACTTGTTATTACTTGGGGAGGGATATGACAGTGAGGAAAGTTTGTCACTACAGAATTACTGAGTAGTTAAAACAAAGAATGTGAAAATTATTTTAAAAGAGAAAAAAATTAAAATGAATCTTAAACTTAGGCTGATTCAATATAACTTTCATTTGCAATCATGGCAGACATCGGTACGTCACACCCCCTATCCCCAGGACCCCTTCTTCCCATCCACCCCACAAAAATGGTTTGTTCCCAAGAATATATATTCTCATCTCATATTTGCCTAGGGACTGTGCATTTAATTCAGTTTTTAGGTAATGAGTAGCTTCTGGATTGTGTCGATCAGTAGCCAATAATTCTGTTACACAAACTAAGCTTCAGTAGGGCACCATGTAAGACTTAGTTACTAGCATCTGAGAGTACACCTGAAAATGAAAACAGACAGCTAGGCCATAAAAATTTTTTTTTCAAGATTGTTTTGTTAAAATAAAGCAATAAGAAAGATGCTGCCTTTTTTAAAAAAACTAAGCTTGCCTTATTAGACGTGTACATAACACATGATTCAAAAAAGAAAGCATTGCTTATCTTTCAACAGAACTGATAAACATTTTGAATAATGTTTTATACAATTCCAGATTCTACCTTCCAAACATTTCAAAAATACCCTATAAAAATGTTTCTTTCCCCTAATGTCCTATATATTTTGGTTAAAGCTATATAAAACAATGGTTGTATTATGTAACAAAAAGTTACTTTAAAAGACATACATACTATCAGTTTCACAGGACAAACATAGTGAATAAGGACAACAAACTCCAGAATGTGTTTTTATAACTGTAGCAACAGCAATAACTCCTTGGCAAACTCAAACAGTTTTTTTGGCAACCCTGGAGGTTTTCTGCATTTGTCACTTGGATACAACTGCAAAAGGGCTGTCTAAGACTGCTTTGTTTCTTCCCTACCATTTTACTATAACTTTGCTTTTAAGGAAGACATTTCACATTTTAACCTGTTTGTGAATAAAATTTCATTAAAATCCCAACAAGGGAGTTTTATACAATACTCCTAATGCCTATGTATACCAAATGTCCCTACATAACTTGTCCAGAAAGTGACCTTGTAAACTTTTGAAATCTATGCTAATTTTTTCTCTTTCAGGAAGATAAAATGAGTTCTCTTTTTGAATTAAAATTACTTACATATGCAAATGTAATAATTTTCTGTATGTATACAACTGGGTCTGCACATCTGTAATCACTACAAACGTCTTTTAAAGTAAGATCCCAAGGATAGGAGTGCTTTACTAACCTGCAGTGGTCTCTGTTTGTCACTGCTCTTAGGAGATTTCAATCCACTTGTTTGCTGCTGTAAGAGAAGTTGTCTTGCTGCTTGGAGAGCCTAGAAGTGAAAAGTGAGCAATATCTAAATATTTTGTTGAAAGGTAAATTATCAGTTATTCCTTAGTTAATAGTAATAGGCTTTAATGTATGAGAATCTCACCTCCTTTCTAGAGAGAATCATTAAATATTCTTTTTCTTCTAATGTGAAAAAAATTCACATAACACACATATACACAACTTTACTTAAAATAACAGAGATGCATGTAATCCTGCAGAAAATAAAGGTAATTTGTTTAAAAGTGCTTAAAGAGGAAAAAATCATAAACTGCATCAATAACCTCATTTTCACAAGGAACTTGTCTTTGAGTGTTCAACAAAAATGCCCACTCCCTTTTAAATTATCAATCAATTTGCATTTTCATATTACAATTTTGAAGCAAAAGCAGTAGACTTCAAGTATTACCGGAAGCTGTAATTAAATTTGACAAATCAACATCAGATTATCTTGAAAGTGAATTAATAAGGATTTTCACTAAAGATTAAAAACACTTTTTTTGTACTTACAATTCAAGGGGAAACCTCTCCTTTGACAAAATAAAGTGCAGTTTTAATGCCAAATAAAATTGAGTGGTTTTCATTTGCATTCTTAGCAAAATCAGAGAACAAAGAAATTACCACTCAACCAATCAGGTTTGTTTCTATGTGTGACAGAATACCAATCAAAATAGAAGATGTTTTCATTTATTTTTATGTTTTCTGTCCCACTCAGGAAAATAAAACTTAACATAAGAATTAATGTAAGCATTTCATTTACTAGAGGAGGGACAGTTTGGTGAGTGGGCTATATAAACTTATCATATAAAAACTAATGCCATAAAAAATACATATTGAGACATTTTAAAGGTAGCAGTGCAAACTAATTTAAAAAAACTTTTTCAGAGACTATAAACTCATTGTTTTTCTCAACAACTGAGTTCAATGAACACTGATGATGAAATTTTTCAGCACATAAAACTAAAGTAAATCATTGCCCTACTTTGTTATTCACTGTTTTAGAATACAAGGCAAATTTTTCATGATGGGAAAAATATCTTAGATCAATAGTCTTCTATAATAATTAAGATTCAAAGCTGATAAAAGTACAATTTTGATTGGAATCAATGATCTGGTTTTTAAGAGAGTTTCTAGTATCCATGACAACAGTTGCTTTGACAAGATGTGCATATGGCATTACACTGCCAGCTGGTGTGAACAATGTTTGAACTACTGCATTGAGATGCTGAGCAAACAGAAAAAGTTGCCACGTCTTAACCCTCAGGGAAGGCAGTCATCCCCTGATCAATTATGAAAAGACAGAGAGAGGGCTGCTACAGTCTGGCTCCAAGCAAGTTTTCTGAGAAGGCAGGCAGACATAGAAACCAAAGTAAACAAACTGAATGCCCTAGCACATCTCCTAACAACATTGATTTGTCTTCCCATAGCAGGATCTGGCATAGTTTGTCAAGCACACTTTTTACATTTGGAGACACACTCATTTACAACAATCTTCCTTTTGTTTTTAATAAATTTCAAGTAATTACAAGTCAGCCTAAATGTTTCTAAGGATGGCACATTCCAGTGAACTCAGGCAATTTTATTATAAAGTTCAATTGGAAAAAAAGACCAAAGAAAAAATTCCGTAAATATTTTATGATCACAAAATTCAGTTTAAAAAATTTCACTTGATATCCTAAATAACATAGCTTTCTTTTTTTTTTAATGGCAACTCATAATGACAAATGATATTTTTCAAATGGAAATTACTATAGTGTGAGTTAAGCTGTGTCTATGCGAAATTCTCAAAATCAAAAAAATCAGCTATTTTCCCCTTTAATTCCAAAAGCCACACAAAGTTTGCCTAATTTTTTTTTCATAGAAATTTTTCCCTTTGAATTCATTAGTTTATTTTGTATATATATATGTACACACACACACACATCCTTATATAGTTTATATTTAATTCTGTAGTTGTTTATTATTCTTAAAGACTTCTAATGAACATAGTTTACAATCCTGCAATCATGAATGACGAGGACTAAAAGCAAGCTTAGAAATCATCCAATCTGACCCCCTCATTTTAGCAAATGAGAAAAATGAGGCCTCGAGTAATCAAGCGCTTTGTTTAGGGTCTCCTGGCTTGCGGACCAGAGTGCATTCCAGTGTGTCATACTGTCTCTGTAAAGGTACCATTAGAGGGCAATGAGTAAAACTCTGGTAAAGGAGAACAATTAGTAAAGTAAAGGAGAGCTCTGGCACCATAATAAATTATTTTTTACCTGTAAAGAGGGCATATATATTTATCAGAACTTAAAAGGGAAACTACAATATAATCTTTTTACAATTTGAATTTGTGTTTGAATAGAACTATATCACAGAATATATACTGCTTTTAGGGCTAAGTGTTCCCACCATCCTTGACTTTGATTTCATTACACACTCTACCAATACCTGATGGAGCTCTAAACTCTTGTAAAATTCTGATCATTTGACCAGTTTTTACTAGAAAAATTACTGAAGAATTCTAAAACTGGACTAAACTTTAAAAATTGTTTAGCCTAGCTTTCACATTTTGTAGTCAGGTAACTGAAAAACCAATATTACAATAACTTGGCTAAAGTCACAAAGCAGTAGCAAAGTCTGGTCAAAAGCTACGGCTCTTGTCGCCCAAACCTAGAACCCCATCTCCTTCACTACCTTGCGTTGTATTCATTCAACTCAACCCAAACATTAACCCAGTGGAATATGTAACACCTGGTGCCTCTAGAAAGACATTAGAAAACAAGATATATTTAGAACTGCAGCTCATGAAAGTATCACTAGAAAAAATGTATACCATTTTTAAAGGAGTTATAATAATAATGGAATACCACAAGATAGCTGGCTAAAACATGCTACTACTTTCAAAGTACCTTGGTTTTCATATGCATTTACAGTTATCTTTAAAATAGTAAAAAATCACCTTTCAATATAAACTCTTATGAAAAAGAACTACTTGCCTATATCAACATTCTTTTAGTAGCAGTAGAGATTGCTATAGTAAACATAAAAGATGGGAGGACAAAAAACGATTCCAAGAGATCAGGAATGATTTAAAACTCATAAGCAGAAATCTTTGGCAGTTTGCATTCTAACTGCAGGCATCACATGACACTTTTATTTCCAGTATTCTGGACAACATTTTAGGACTGAATTTCAATAAACAAATGCTCAGAGGCATTTAGTTCATCTTTCCAATTTATTATTGTAGCTCCTCAAATGATGAAAGATTATGAGATAAAATACTGCCATCAATATAAGGTGTTAGGGGTCAAATTATATAAAATATTAATTTGAAAATTGCTTGTCCACTTCAATTGGTAAATAGAAAAGGGCTATTCATAAAGTACTATTAGCCGTTTAGGTATTTATATAATCACCGTCGGCAAAAACAAAAAAAAGAACAACTAATTTAGAAAAAAGGCAAAAGATGTTTGCAAAATTTCCTTCAATAATGACTGAGGTCTGATGCAAATGAATAACAAGAAAGGTTTCTAAGACAGCCAAGCCATATCTAGTTTTCAAAAACATATTTGTTGTGAATTAAGGGCGCACTTCACTTAATGAAGTTATTTAACTTTAGTAAAGCTAAAGAAAACTAAGGTAGGACACTTTAAAAATTAGAATCAGATTAAATTATTTTGAAAAGATGAATACAAATCTTTATAATAAAGGTATACTTTTTGTTAGGCTGCAGGGGTGTGGGAAAGTACATGTTTTCCAGAATTCAGTGCCTTTTGCTATAAAATATTTATTGCAAATATCATTCCTAATAGTTGCTGTGTAATTTCAAACAAACAAAAATTTTGTTAAGCAAAGTTGAAGCATGTCACCCTTGTAAAGTAGTAATAACTTTATGTCAGTTAGGAACCTCTTAGACAAAGGGTAATTGTAATGAGTGGGTCGTTACGAGAATTAAGAGTGAAAAAACTTTGGAACCTGCCAGATCAATACTTTTTTTTCTTCTTGAAGAACACTGAAAACTCTCACCAGAAGTAAAATTGTTTGAGAATAGCTTAGAAACAACCAGTGAAACCAAAAATGTTAAGTACTCTCAGGTTTATAAATAACTTCTTTTTTTTTCAAAGTAAATATATGTACATTTTGGAAAAAAACAGACATCACTCATATCTCTCCCCATAAAAATAGGAATGCTTAACCTATCAGCCTGTTGCATTTGAGACATTAAAATGAAAAATGACATCTACGCCCATTAATATCTTCAATGTATAAACAGCACAGCGTGACACATTCTTGAGAGCTGAAGGCTACAAAACCTCTCTGAAACATAAATAACAAAGCACTCAGAAGCATATTTGATGTTGATACTCATCTCTGAGAAAAACACTGCTGCCTAGGCTTCTTATGAAAATAGATGCAGCCCAAATGGATCTCCTGTAATTGGTTTCAGATAGCGAGGTCAGAAGAAATATGATACAAGAAATGATTATGTGGAACAGGCGAAACAAGAATGTTTACACAGGCACTCCCTACTTAAACTGACAAGGGGTGTATACTTTGCAGATAACCAGAACCAAAAAAATTTTGCCAGCAGGATACCCAGAATTTTGCTCCTCAAACTCACATATTTTAACCTTTAACATATGACATCTTTAAAATGTTACTTTGAATACTGAGCAAATCGTAAGTTTTCAAACAGAATTTCATTTTTAAATTATTTTCACAAGTGTAGTTGATAATAAGTATATTCAGAACCTTCCACAAAGGATACAAATTCCTATTCTGTTTGGTCTTCCTCCCATTATGTTCCCACTAAAGAGAATATACTCATAAATGTAATCTGAAGTCTCATAATGCTATTTAATAGAAGAAAATTAATCATCTAATTGTCATAACCTATTTTCGAACAGCAATCTATCAGAGTGAAATTATGCATCTGTAGTGATTGACCTTTCATTTTATCATGTCTGATACATAATTACACTAAGTTTGTTGGGAAAAAAAAGCTAATTACTAGAAAATATTTTTTAAAATAATTTTTATTTTCGTGTTATGGTATATTTTACATAAAGTTAAAGAATAAATGTGTGGATACGTTGTGTTTATATTGCGGACCACTATGGAGGCCAAACTGAGACGCTACAACCGTTTATTTTATGGTACTATAATAAGGGTGAGTAATTAATAAAGCATCCTATTTACCAATCAAATGTCAGGCTATATTGGCTAAGCATTCATGATGTAGATCCAAAGGAGAGAAAATCAAGGTATTGAATATGTTATGGAATGGATCTGCAAGTCATCCTCCGAAGCTCTAACAAAGTCCTCAGGGTTCAGGTCCAAACCCAATACTCAGTATATTCCACTATGGCTCCAAACTCCCAGATGAGCTGAGGCAACCTTGCATAAAATAAACCTGTGAGTTAATGGTAACTAATGGCTAAGACAGGTTTTGTTTTTTCAGGTCTCGAATCATACACTCAGTTTAATGGAATGAACACATTCTCCTCCTCTGAGCTGGCATTCCACAGGCTGCATTAAACAATACCAAGTAGTGTGGTATTCATATCTCTATTTCCTTCATTATTCTGCTGCTAATGATAATGAATTGCTAATGAAACACATAAGAAACACTAACATAATCTACAGCAATACTAAATGTAACTCTTGTTCACATATTAAGGAATTCCGTCCACCTTAAAAATTCTGAAATATGAAAGGTAGAGATGAATTGGAACTAATTTTATTAAAATTAACAGTTTCACAGCATTTCTTTTTCATGGTACATGTTCCAGGAACTACAATAGCGTATGTGTATTCTCTCAGTTATTTCTCTTTCTGCTATAAAATAGTTTATTATTTTTTTCCAAACATACTTTGGATTTACTTTGTGTTTCTCACATACCATCACTTTTTTTTTTTCTCATTATGAGGACAATATCATCTTTTGCCGGGATATGGATTGAACACTCATTACTGCTATATTGTTAAAATTTCAAATTGCATATTAGAGATTAACTGAAAATACATGCTGCTAAATTATAGTATAATACCTGAAAGTAAACTATTATTTGAATCCTATATTCTGGATTTTCTTTACAATTTAAAAGTAAGATTGCAAAAGAGATATAGCGTTTAGGAAAATATTTGTAAGAATAAAATACATCAAACATTACTCATCATTCAAAATTTTTTTTGCAAGTTTGTCCCATGTACCAAGCAAAGAACTAATAAGCATTGCATGCTTGCAGAGGTAGGGGGTGATGTGACATTGTTTTTACCATCAAAGAGTTTACTGTCTAATAAGAAACATGTAGTGTAATGTCAAAAGGCCATAAAAATGTTTTTAAAACATTTCAGGAGTTCGTAAGTAGAAGAAATTATTTTCAGTTGGGGAAATCAGATAAAACTTTTATGGGGATATAATATTTGGGCTGAACTCACATGAGAAATAGTTCATCTTTTGGAGATGACAGAAGGTGACCATGTTAAATAGAAGCAAAGAACATGTGGGGTCATACACAGTAAAAAGAAAATAATTGATCGTGGATAGAACAAGTGCTTAATTTAGGAGTGTTACCTCATGGGAAGGTTGGCTGGAGCTAATTAATGAGTATAACTAAAGAACAAATGGCAAAGAGACGACATTATTTAGCAGGTAAGGGCAAATGTTGCTGAATCTGGAAATGATGGGATGCACCTGGCCCAGGTCAATACTGAAGTCATGTTATGAAGGGCAGATGAGAAGTGATGAAGAGAGTGAGGAAAGATACGAGGTAGAAAGACCACTTAAAACGTATGTGCAACTGTCCAAATAAGAGATAATAAGAATAATAAGAAACACTTTAGTTGAAAACAAGAACCACAAGAGGAATGGTCAAAGTAGAATTGGCAGAATTTAGTAACTGGGTTTAGGGTAAAAGCTAGGAAGGGGGTAAATGATGACTTCAAATGTTTAAGTCAAGGGTCAAGTATAGTTGTGTCACTATTGGAAAAGCGGAAATGAGAATATGAAACACAGGCTTTGGAAAGAAGATGATGCTGTTTACCTGCTGGCAGGATAACCAAGCAAAGGTTTCCTTAGTAGTTACGGGTAATGCTGAGCTCTATGTTGAGAGCGTTCAGGCTGACAACAGATTCCCAGAAAAGAGAGAGATGGTAGTTAAGACAAAGTTAAGACAAAGAGAGATAATTAGGTTGCTGGTAAAGAGAATGAAGAGAGAGGAAGAGTCAGGTCCCAAATTTGGGGAACATCTACGTACATTTTGTTTAGAGAAGATGAGAAAATAGTGAAAAAGGAAGGCAATGAATGGTAAGGAGAGCACAGTAATAGAAGTCAAGAAGTCTTCTGGAAAATGTTGAACACGGAATTGCCATATGACCCAATAATTCCACAACTAGGTATATACCCAAAAGAAATGAAAATATATGTCCACACAAACAGTTGTGCATAACGGCTTTATTTGTAAGAGCCAAAAGATAGGAAAAACCCAAATGTCCATCAACTGATGAATGAATAAACAAAATGTAGTCTATCCAAATAGTGGAATGATATTCAACCATAAAAGGTTTCTACAACACGGATGAACCTTGAAAACATTATGCTAAGTGAAGGAAGTCACAAAGACTACATATTGCAGGATTCATTTATATGAAATGCCCAGATTAGGCAAATCCATAGAGACAAAAAGTAAATTAGTGGTTGCCAGGGGCTGGAGGGAGAGGAGAATGGGGAGTGACTGCTAATGAGAATGGGGTTTCTTTTTACGGTGGTGGAAATATTCTGAATTTAGATAGTGGTGATGGTTGTGCAACTTTGTGAATATACCAAAAGCCACTGAATTGTCACTTTAAAAGGGTAAATTATAGCATGTAAATTATATTTCATCAAAGCTGTTATATATTTAAGTAAAAGAACTGTGATGTCAACTCAAGGAAGTTGAGTTGATATATCTCAAGGAAGCTGAAAAAAAATAAAAGAGGAAAGAATAAAAAGAAAAGAATTGTGAAGGTAGAAGATGAACGAGTTCTCAAACACCGAAACCTCAAAGAGACTAAGGAGTAATGAAAGTTCTTTTTGAACTTGTTGATAGTTTGCATGTGACCTACTGGATATCAGATCCCGTACAGCTTTAAAGCAGAAAGTTAGACTGCAGTGAGTTATTGGGGAATCAATGGGGGAAAATCATGGCCATGAGTGCAAACAATTCTTTTACAGATAAGTTCTGTAAAGACCAAAATAAAAGAGAACTATAGTCTGAGAGGTTTTGTTTGTTTGTTGTCTGTTTCAAATAAAGAAAACATGATAATGAGCTGGTCGGGAGAAAGAGAAGCTATAACAAAGATAAGAGAAATGAGAAAGTCACTAGAGGATTAAGCAGAGTTCCCTGTGCTATACAGTATGTTCCCATCAGTTGTCTATTTTATACAGTATCAACAGTGTATATGTGTCAATACCAATCTCCCAATTCCTCCCACCCCATCCCTTTTCCCCCTTGGTATGCATACATTTGTTCTCTACGTCTGTGTCCCTATTTCTGCTTTGCAAATAAGGTCATCTATACCATTTTTCTAGATTCCACATATATGCGTTAATATATGATATTCGTTTTTCTCTTTCTGACTTACTTCACTCTTTGTAACACTCTCTAGGTCCATCCACGTCTCTACAAATGACCCAATTTCGTTCCTTTTTGTGGCTGAGTAATATTCCATTGTATATATGTACCACATCTTTATCCATTCCTATGTTGATGGACATTGAGGTTGCTTCCATGTCCTGGCTATTGTAACTAGTGCTGCATTGAACATTGGGGTGCATGTGTCTTTTTGAATTATGGTTTTCTCTGGGTATACGCCCAGTAGTGGGACTGCTGGGTCATATGGTAGTTCTATTTTTAGTTCTTTAAGGAACCTCCATACTGTTCTTCATAGTGGCTGTATCAATTTACATTCCCACCAACAGTGCAAGAGGGGTCCCTTTTCTCCGCACCCTCTCCAGCATTTATTGTTTGCAGATTTTTTGATGATGGTCATTCTGACCGGTGTGAGGTGATACCCCATGTGGTTTTGATTTGCATTTCTCTAATGATTAGTGATGTTGAGCATCTTTTCATGAGTTTGTTGGCCATCTGTGTGTCTTCTTTGGAGAAACGTCTATTTAGATCTTACACCCATTTTTTGATTGGGTTGTTTGTGTTTTTGATATTGAGCTGCATGAGCTGCTTGTATATTTTGGAGATTAATCCTTTGTCAGTTGCTTCATTTGCAAATATCTTCTCCCATTCTGAGGGTCCTCTCTTCATCTTGTTTATGGTTTCCTTTGTTCTGCAAAAGCTTTTAAGTTTAATTAGGTCCCATTTGTTTATTTTTGTTTTTATTTTCATTTCTCTAGGAGGTGGGTCAAAAAAGATCTTGCTGCAATTTATGTCAAAGAGTGTTCTGCCTATGTCTTCCTCTAAGAGTTTTATAGTGTTAGGCCTTACATTTAGGTCTTTAATCCATTTTGGGTTTATTTTTGTGTATGGTGTTAGGGAATGTTCTAAATGGGAGGGAAGTCCAAAAGGGAGGGGACATATGTACATGGATGGCTGATTCATTTTGCTGTGCAGTAGAAACTAACACAACATTGTCAAGCAACTCTACTCCAATAGAAATTAATTTAAAAAACAAAAGAAAAATTCTAGATATGGATAGTGGTGATGGTTACATAACAATGTGACTATACTTACTGCCACTGAACTGTACACTTAAAAATGATTAAAATGCTAAGTTTTATGTGTATTTTATGCCCTCAAAATCCCCAACTCCCAGGATGCCGATGTCCTCCATGTACCCCTGCCTAATAAAGTAACTTGTGCAAAACTTTACACTCAGCCAATGTTGGCTAAATGGAATTTAATGACTTGTTTGTACTAAAAGCCTAACGGCATGATTTCTGAAAGCTTACACTTACTTGGGCAATTCCCGCAGTAAACGCATTAAAGCCAAAAAAAAAAGAAGAAAAAGGAAAGTCACTTGAGGAGACAGAGGCTCAATCAAGAAGCAGGCGCAGGTGGCAGGTGATAGTCTTGTGGGGGGAAGAAATGCATCATGCCATGAGACAGGCTGAAGAAAAGAAAGGGATGAGAGGTAATTTCTCTGCAGAGGCAGGAAGAGGAAAGAGTTCACACTGGACAGTCTCAATGAACTCAGAAGATACGGAAGTGAAGTTATCTACTGAGAAGGAGAGAAAGATTGGAACTGCCGGAGACACAAAAGTCAGGAAGCTTTTCTATCATTATTCTGAGAAATATAGCCTGTAGAGTAAAACTGGATATTTAAGATGTTAGGGTATATGCCTCCACACACACTGATCACTTGTCGATACATGGATGTCTTCTGGAATGGTGCCTCCAGAAGTGAATGAAGAACTGTCTACTTTTCCATTGCTCTAATTTAGTATCATCACTACTCAATCAGAATCTGTTTAAACACTTTACCTGGCCAAAGGCCCTGGCACCTCCAATTATATCAAGTAGAAGAGAACAAGTCACTTACAATATATGTAATGTTATTGTGCATCCTAACTGTTATCTTCAGTTTTTGAAAGACAGCAAAATAAAAAAAATCCATCTGTAATGCTGCGACCATTGGCCTGACCTTTCAAAAGCTTCCATCTGCAATTAGGAAAGAAAGTACGATGTAATGGTATTGACTAGATTTCAGAAGAGATCTTTTTGCCTTTTACTCATTGATGAACTTGGACTACTTAACATCACACCGAGCCTTAATTGTCTTGTCTACTAAATGCAGTTAATAATATTTCCCTTTGCCTATAGGTGATTTTTCAAATCAGAGAAGATAATGTATTTGAAAATATTTTAAAGTCTGAAGTATAATGCAGTATTATTTCAAGTCAAGACTTTTGAAATTATATAATTCCTCCAGTGGATATCAGTTCTTCCATGTATCAACAGAAGTACTGGTCAGTTGAGACTGACTCCTGCTTTTTAGCTTTATAGTGACCTTGCTAAATAGATATGTGCATTTGAAATAATGGGCCTGTCATACTATAACTCCTGAAACTTTAGCTCAGTATTTATTTAGTTCTCTGCAATCTATTCAAGCAGAAAAATGTCCCATTGGATAGGAAGAATATCTTACCAGCTTCATGTCCTATTATATTTTACAAAGTTGTCTCTGAGGCTGAGTGAAAGGGTTTATAACTTTATGAATGTACTGTTGAGCTACACCCTCACCTCCTCCAGGTCCAAATCACCACATCTGCATGAGTATACACATACACAGTGCGCCCTGTGCTACCCATCACCTGTCCTTAAGGATCTTTTAGTATAGTAGGAAAGATAAAACTATATTCAATATAACCACAGTGCAAAGCAGAAATGTGCTGCTTGCCATTAAAAGCAAGTACAAAAAGTGGCTATGTGGGCTCAGCCAAAACAAAAAAGAAGAAAGGGAGAACAAATGCTTCTTAAGTACTCATTACACGCCAGCTATAATTCCAAGTCCTAGCTCACGCTATCTCACTTCCTTCTCCAACACCCTGCTTTATTGTAGATGTGTAAACTGAAGCTCACTCCAAGTAGTTAGGTTATATGTCCAAGCTATTTCACATATCCTTGAAATGGCATAAGAGATTTGAACAACTATCTGGCTGACTTTGAAGCTCTTGCCCTTTCCACGAAGGGTGGTCAGGAAGAGTATCTCATTGAAGAGACTTTTATACAGTAAAGGACTTAGGTAAAAAACTGCTTGGGGCATAAAGAGAACAAAATAAATTCTGAGTCACTAGCAGCATCGTTAGTTATGCCAACTAGAACAACGCAAAGAATTCCAAGATACAATTCAAACTGTTTTTCTTTTTCCTTATTTTTCATGAGGAGAATTAGCCATATAAGATTATATGCTAAACGGAATTTACTAGCCTTAGAAGACAGTGTTTTTAAATTATTTTATTTATTTTGGGCTGTGTTGGGTCTTCGTTGCTGCGCGTGGGCTTTCTCTAGTTGCGGGGAGCGGGGGCTACTCTTCGGTGCGGTGCGCAGGCTTCTCATTGTGGTAGCTTCTCTTGTTGCAGAGCACAGGCTCTAGGCACGCAGGCTTCAGTAGTTGCGGTGTGCGGGCTCAGTAGTTGTGGCTCGCGGGCTCTAGAGCACAGGCTCAGTAGTTGTGGCACACTGGCTTAGTTGCTCCGCGGCATGTGGGCTCTTTCTGGACCAGGGCTTGAACCCTGGGTCCCCTGCATTTGCAGGCGGATTCTTAACCACTGCGCCAGCAGGGAAGCCCAGAAGACAGTGCCTTTGAAGTTATTAAGCACTTGATTCAGGATGTTGGTTACAGAGAAGACAAAAACTTTTAATAATCATCTTCTATCACAACCAAACACAAAAGAAGCATGAAACAATAGGTACTATGTTCTCATGGATTCAGAAGTAGGATTGCCAGATAAAATAGAGGATGCCTGGTTAAATTTGAATTTATTTGTATTTTTACTTGCTAAATCTGGCAACCCTGGCTAGAAAAGTTAGTATTTCAGAAAATGTTGCCAAGATACCGGGATTTTTTATACCAAGTTTTTCATTGAAAGGTAAATACTATTTATCTCATCAGAGGAAATGTTTTTCAGTCCTAATAAGTAATGAAGTCATCTTAACTATATTTTACAGGTTAGCTAGGGGAGTGAGTTGAGGGCTTGGGCTGCTTTTCTGGGAGAAAGAATGCTCGTGTGACCCCTAAGACATCGCAAAAGGATGAGGTGGACCCCCCAAAGGACAAGTAAGTGCACCGGTTTTCAAAACAGCCAGACCAAGCAAAGCAGAGGAAAAGTTTCTTTCAGAGTTCCTATTTTATCTTCCTGCAATCAAGACACAGATAAGAAAAATGCAAAACTTTTGTTCTCTATTTACCCTGCCCATAGCAAGGATGAGGATCAGTAGCCAGGAAGCCTGAGGCAAAGATTATGACCCTGCTTGGCACCAAGGGGAGGAGCCGCTAACAGGAGAGCTGAAGGCAAGAGCCTTGAGGCGGGGAGCCTCTGTATACTAACCCAGAAGCTAACTAGGCCGGTGCCAGAGGAGGAAAGAGGTGGTGACAGTAAAACCACTTGAGAAGAGAGAGGCCTTGATTAGTTCAGGTGCATACACAGTGGGTTCAGAACCTGTAAAGGAAAGCTCCTACAGCTAAAATTAGAGTGTTCTTAGAAACAAAATGACAGAGTCACCAAAGAGGCCTCAGAAATTCCAAGTTCTAATCGCAGCCCCATTCCAAGTTGCTGTAGGACCTCATCCCTATCAATGAGAACTCTGAACAAATGTCTTCTCCCCAGTAGCTTACAATTTACCAGTCTTGCAGGGCGATCTAAAGAATGAAACATAAAACTCACTGGATAGAGGAAATGCTAGTCATTGACAACCAATTGCTGATGAAGCATTGTGATTATTCAAAAAATACTGATCAAATGAATGGAAGAAGGAATATATTTATATTAAGAAAATAGTTGGAATCTTGTGGTTTTAGGCTATGTTATTCACAATGCGAATTATGAAACACATATATGCCTGTGTAATACATTATGAAGCTAATTCACAAAGATAGATTTTAGAGATCTTCGGCAAATTCATCTTAAGAGGAACCCATTTTGTGAGGGTATTTCCATTTTGTGTTTCAGCTATTACCACGTTTAGGTTAGATTCTCCTCAGCAGTGGAATTGTAGTCATACACGTTGTAATGTGCACACAAGTGTTCTTTAGAATAAAATAAAATGTAAACTAACGGTGATAACAGTCATCACCTTAACACATCAATAATTATACATCTATGTATTTTTATGAAGTCTTCTGGGCTTTTGTCCTAAAATTCTTCTCAAGCTCCCTGAGTTTTTAAAATTTAACTCTATCAAAGAAGGTACAGTATATCTCTGATTTAAAAATCATTTCTTATAGTTAATTGTCTGTAATAATGACTCACAAAAACATACGTATAAATTAAAAATGTATAAATATCCACATAGGAAATAGCACCCCTTGGTAAAAATCAACAGTTCAAGAACCAGAAGGTAGGAGGGCCCAGAAAGGTTTCCTGCTTGGAGGAAATGATAAGAAATAAAGTTCCTAAAGGTGACTATCCCTCTACTGTTTTCCTTTCACTCTCTAGCTTAGTTCCACTGCAATGAGACTTTAGACTAGGAAGGCTGGGAGAAAAAATTGTTTCTCCAACAAACTCTGGTCAGTTGCCCACTTGTTGAAGATATACGTAAAATCCAAGCCCAAGGAACAAGTCTCTGCACCTTGCTTTAGCAAAAGCAGCATTTCTATTCAAAAACCTAACTCCTCTGACAATCTTACTTGTTGGATGAACACATTCAGTTACCCTTAATATCTAGTACTCTAAGCTTCTTAATGGATGGAAATGTTTCTAAACAATTTTTACGTTTCCAAGAATGCACATTAGAGTAGCATGCACCTAATCACTCAAAAGACATTTACTTGAAAATCTTGTTTTTTTAGGCTTTTCTAAGCTTGTAAAACACATGAAGAGCTTAGCTAGCTCCAGATATTCGAGCTGTAGCTCGTAGGCTAAGGGAAGAAACCTAGCGTTCCCTCCAGGGAGAGCCACACTGCCTTGCACGTGGTGAGTCCCCTTCAATCCTTCACATGTGACTCTGGACGCCTGACTTGTGATCTACAGCACTGAAATTAGCATAAATAAGACTTCTTTTCCTTTGTCTCGTTATGTTAAAATGTTTTATCCATGACTTTTCCAACATTATCTCTTTCATTTTTTTAAAAGTCAAAATCTAAAAGAAAAATTACTGTTGATTATCATAAAAACTTTATTTCACTTTCTTCAGTTAGAGTCTTTCAATTATTTTAGGGAGCTTGTTTAGGTAGAAAAGGAAATTATTCTCTAATCTGCCTTTTAATCATATGTCTAGAAAAAGAATCTACACACATGGGTATTTTTATCATTCAGTTTAAGAATTTGCTAACATAACCCAAGAATTTTTCATGCTCTTCTAGATTCAGTTACTTATAAAATTAGAACTCTACTGAAACCTTTTTAATATTTACTAACATCCATGTACACATAAAGAAATACTCTATGTGAAAGGATAATTTACTTAGGCAAAGACGATGCAGCTGTTTGGAATTTTAAAAAAATTCAAATCCGGCAAAGCACACCATTACTTCCAATTCTTAGAAAGCTTATTTTCATTTAATGTAATTCTCCTCTGATTGATATTTACACTTTTCCAATTTTTGCAATTTTAACTAACACTGCAATGAACTTCCTTGTAATTCAGCCTCGCAATTATCTCTCAAAAGTTTAATTTTGGGGTCAAATCACACTCAGATAATAAATTTTGACACACATTATCATGCTTCCCCAGGATGGCAGTACCCATTTGCAATCCCACCACAGTGTATGAGAGTGTCCATCCGTCAGACTCAACAATACTGTGCATTATCACTCCTTTGTAGTCTTTTTAAACTAACAGGCAAAAATACTTCATTTTAATTTGCTTTCCTTCCCTTATTAGAAATGGGTGTTTCAAAAAATATATCCAACATCTAAATAAATGTAGATTTTTTTGGTAGTCTCACTTAAAATTAGTGAATTGGATGGGCCGCTGTATCAGATATTTCACTCATTCAACTAATATTTATTAAGTCTTTACTCTGTCAGATACTAGAGATAAAAATACGAACAGGACAAGCCTGTCCTCTCAGAGTTTGTCATTTAATCACTGACAAGTACACAATTACCTGATAGTGTTGCTTTTAGTCTTTTTGTTATTTCCTTATGTTACACACTATATGACATAGATCACTAAACGTCATTGGTCATGCTCTGCCTTTAAAATGAATTATCCACAATATGGTACCTGAAAATAGTGTGAGGAAGAACTCTTCATTAAAAAACATAAAAATCCCACATGACGTGAACTCCATGTGGTTGGTAATTAAGAAGGAAGACTGTATTTTGAAATATGAAAAAGTAATGTCACTGCATTCCAGTAGCAAGTTTTCTATAAGCTAAGAGAAAAACCTTTTAAAAAGCAAATAAACCACAGGATTGATAAGGACTTAGTTACCTTATCCTGTGACAGAGCATGTGCTAAAATTTCTTTCAAAAGCAGCTAACGTTTTTTCATATATTAAGCTTCTGCCCAAAGGAGTAAGCTGTTTAACCATACATTTTTAAGAAAAACACTTTCCAATTTAATGTTTCTCCTCTTTAAATTAATCATTTTGGCTTGCTATCAGAAAGGAAGCATATGAAAGAATGCTTATAGAAAGATGGATAGTTAAAACTGGAAATTAAAACTTTATTTCTGAGGGTCACACTGGGAAGATACTTTGCAATCTTGGAGAAATCCCAATTGGCCTTTGCTCAAAATGGCACTCTTCTCCCAATGTCTCAAAAGATATTAAACCTTTCGTAGAAGGGGGATTTTGTTGCCCCCCGCAAAGGTTTCTTATGATTGCAGAATGATCTATTTAAGAACTGCACACTTTCTCATGGAGGACACATTTTGGCACTCTCTTGTAATTATCTTCATTTACATACTGGCACCTAACAGACCACCCACCAGAGTGGAACAATAAGCTGCTCTTGCTCTGATCATCTTTACGTTGAAGTTAAGCCATTAACTGAATCCTGAGACATGCTATTGTGAAGTCCCCTGGCATTTCTACTGCTATCACTCGTCTGTTGTTATAGAAGAATGTTCACTGCCAGAATCCTCTGGCAGAAACTCAATTTCTGAGTCCAATACTAATTCATTACAAAGTCTGCAACAGCTGAGACACTGGTATACACAAATGAGGCATTCTGAAATTTGAGGACAAATCCAAAATACACACTCAGGACCTTCCTGTGACTCCATGGCCATGGATACAGCTGTAAAAAAAGGAGACCCTGTCAACATCTCACCCTGCCAACATAAAATTAGACCCTCGTGACTTGAGCCTCTATGGTATTGGTACCTCCTAGCTCTTTTTATTATGCACTGTTTTTAAAGGCCTCAGCTATGTCATATTTCATGTGCCTTGGAAACACATGAAGAGACGAGACATGTAATGTATGGGGATAACGTAAAGAACACCTTGAGCACACCTATCCACAGGGCAGTCACCATTCTGTGAAATAAAAAGGTGCCCCAAAGATGAGTTAGGTGATAACCACCAGGGAAAAGCCATGAGTAGAACAGAAGCATAGTACAATGTACGAAGGGTGACAGTGATTTAAAAAAGTGACAAAGAACAGTAGAACATTTTAAACTTCTTTTATTTCTATGGCTACTTACTTTAAGAATGATATCAAGTTACTAACAAAGTGATGAAGTCCACCAAAATTTCCAATTCCTTACAACTTAATAGAATCTTTGGGTCAAAATGCCACTACTGTTATATGCAACTCTTAGAAAACTGTCTTTATTACATTGTGGTATCTGTATAATATCTCATTGTCAAGTGCTATTTCCACTAAGTTAGTCAATGAACTAAAATTTTCAAACAATGAAAATTTTTTATATACCCAGAAAATAAGAACATATTTAAATATCAAAAATTTAACTGAATATTAGTGAATACAGATACTTTACAAATAGTATGTGAAATATTAACCCTTTGCTTAAACAATGAAATGAATATATTTCAAAATATATATTCAAACTTATTTTGTAATTCTATATACACTGGTATGAACAGGGAAAAACAAGATGTACAGACATAGAAATATAATAGAGGTTTTTTCTATGAGTTACCTGTAAATGTTTTAAAAATCAAGTTAAAATATATACTCAGTATAAATAAAATATATACTCAGGGGTGGCCACAATGTCACAAATATTTTTGCATATCATAAATAAATCCTAGCAATTTTAGCCTCTATATTGCTTTAAAATAGGCAAGAGTTTGTCATTTGCTATATGCCCTTTGTTGATAATCTCTAAGAAAGGATAATTTAACACTGAATATTCCCAATGAACATTTAAACAAGAAAACTCTAGTGTGCCAGATTCTAAAAATTAGGACTTTTTAGCTGAAATTAACCTCTAAGAGGAAATGGTTTACTCTGCAGATTTATGTTTAAATAGGACTTCAGAAAGAATGTGAAAAATACTGAAAAACCAATTTCAAGGACTCCTCTATCCAAAAACTTTGTTATGAAAACTGCAAAGCATGCTAAATTCTCATTTCAATTCACTTAGGACATCTATCCTGATGGTTCCCTACCTAGATAGTCATCACAGTCACACAAGAGACTATGTTATGAAGAGAAAGTCTTGCACTTGCAAAGATTCTGATTTAATTAGGTTTGAGAAGGGATCTAAGAACGTCAATTTTTTAAAAACACCCCAAGTGATTCTGATGATTATAGCCAAGTCTGAGAACTACTGCTCTACTAGGTACCATTTTGATACTCTTAGTAACTATAGTCATGTTTATTACTATTATTATTATTCACTATAATGATATCACAAAGCATTATACAATGCATAGGGGGGCCAAGACATCGCCGGACCATTCCTCGGTTCCATTCCCACCACATTTTACTCATTACTGACACTACTATGGCAGAAATCAAACATTTTAAAGCTGGGGGAAAAAAGGCTTTGAAAATATTTTATTAAATTCCCTCACATGGTACTGTGGAAGTAGGCCTAGAGAGGTTAAGTAATTTTTCATGGTCACAGCTTTTTTTAACAGTATTAATTCGACTCCAAGAATTTCAATTTTTTCTTTTTATCTTTCTCACTATCATATCATTTTTAGAGGGGTGGGATAGGGAGGGTGGGAGGGAGATGCACGAGGAAGGAGATATGGGGATATATGTATATGTATAGCTGATTCACTTTGTTATAAAGCAGAAACTAATACACCATTGTAAAGCAATTATACTCCAATAAAGATGTTAAAAAAAATTAAGACTTTTAAATAATTCATATTCCCATTTAATTCCCATATTACCCTTCTTCAAGATCCTATTCTTTACACATTCCACCCTCCGTAGAGAACCAAATCAAAAACCAGTGGGCAAGCCGTTGGCCTGGTCTCCTCATTCACACTTTGAGAAACTTCTCCCTGTGCTTCTAGGGGAATTGTTGTATGAAGCGACTTACATCTCACTCCCTTTACTGTCAGGTCCAGAGGGCCTCAGAGATCTGGAATCAGGCAAAAGGATCTAGAGACTCTATTACTATTATTTTAGTTACATTACGGTTAAATAAGCTTTTGAGGGTTGATATGGGATCATATACAACATTATTTCTATGAGAACAGGAATTCCTGTTTCTGAACAACAGGCTCAGAAACGGTTACGTGCAACAAAACTTATTAGTAAGTTGGGGACAGCCTGTTGGTATATCTCAGTTAATGAAAGCATTCATAAACATGCTTCTCTCATATCAAGGTCTGTGCCTTTCTGTTCACTTTGAAAAGGTCTTGCAATAACATAAATTGGAAAAACCTGTAAACAAGCACGAAGAACATGTTTTTTAATAAGTATAAAGCCAATGACCAATTATATTGAAAAAGAAGAGAATATCCAAATTATACTCAAACAAAATCAAACTCTTAAGTTATAACAATTTCCAGCTGATTAATTAGTAAAGGTATATAATATGGCTGAGCATTTAAACCAGAATTTATTCTACCACTTTCCCATTTACGTTTTGTTGTTACTGCTGTTTTTAAAGTTTTTTCTTATAGGGACGAAGTATTTTATGCCGTATTACTGAAAATCAATTACAAGCATAATTATTTAAAAATACAACATATGCAAAGCAAATGATTATGCACAATGAAATTTTAGCAATTAAATGTAACCTCAGATTTATAGAAAAGGATATGTTGGCTTTCTTGAGAAAAATAATGTAAGCAAAAGTTAGTTGAAAAGACCACAGTGGAATATTCTTCTTTAAAGTTACTAACGAATTATGAATTTGATGTACCATTAGTAAGAACTAATGGTTTTTATTTTGTAGCATAACTGTCTAGCCATCAACCCCTGAAGTTTAACTTCTCCTCTATTGCATTCCAATACATGTCCTAAGGCAAGTTGTCTGATAAATTCTCCTCTGAAGATTTGGCTGGTCTTTGGTTCTCCACTGAATTTATTCCTTTTCTCCCCCAACATACGCATTGATGCAAAAGCTTTCTGTTGCAGGATTCTTTCTTTGATTCATATCTTTTTTCTCTGCACCAGCACACAACCAGTTTGTATCAAGAGACAGAGAGAAATGTCAGTATGTGTTTTTTAAAGTGCCCTTTATTCTACCTTTATATCCACTTGGTTCAAAAGATTACACATCTGTCTATGAAAAGTCTTAACTTGAGGAAAAGTTTGAAATTATAAAATCAACCTTGTAAGTTATGAATATGCAAAATGAGGCCTTTCACAGAGGCAAAATTTAAGTCTGAACTACATCTCTATTCCTATCTTCTTATCATCCTATTTTCATTTGCCATACACTTCCAGCCCATTTCCTCTGCTTTTCTTTACCAAGCCTTAAACACCAGATAATTGGCATAGCCATACAGAGATTACTTGGATGGAACAGACACTGGCCTTCAGGAATTTAGCTAAAACAGAATAACACATCAACGATGGAAGATGAAAACCATGTCTCAAACTGTGTTTCAAACTATGTAGTTTAATTACACTGAGCTGAAAATTTTGGTTCGTCTCATTCAGCAGGTCTCATCTGAAGACTTTCAACGTGAAAGTTTAAAATAGGACACAGCAACATGAATCTCACTTCTTGTTAGCCATGAAGGTGGTGTGGACAAAAAAGAACCGTGAGCTTCTCTCCCTCTGCTCATGTGTCAAACATGTTTCCCAGTTCTCATCCACCTTCCTTTTTCTTATCACTCTACACATTGGCTGCTACTTCTCAGCCTTCTTTGCATGTCTTCTACCCCCTCTAAATCTTGAAGTATTTTAAGTGCCCAGACATGTCTGGATGTCATCTCTTCCCTTCTATGCCCATCTCTCTCTTCTCTCACTCATTAGGTGCTCTTATTCAGACTCATGATCTTTAATACCATCTACATGCTGACAATGCAGATTTATATCTCCAGCTCCCATGCCTCCCATGAACTCAATGTGTACATCCATTTTTCTTGATCGTGCCACTTGCCTCTCAAATAAACATATGGAATTTATCAATTCATCAACTGAACTGCCTCCAATGCAGTAACAAGCTTCCCCCCCAAAAAAAACCAAATGAACTAAACAAACAAAAAAGACAAATCAAAGCCAACTAAAGCAACCAAACAAAGAAAAAAAAAAAAAACGGTTGCTCTTTCTCAACTCATCAATTTGGACAAACCCTAAATGCCGCAGTCATTCCTGATTCCTCTTTATCTTTCACATCCCTTCACAGCAAGTCCAAATCTAATCAGTAAAATATCTGGAACGCATCCAGCATTTGTGAAACTTCAGATCACTTCCGCTGCAACCAGCCTAGTCCAAGCTCCCATCATTTTTTTTCCCCCCCGCAGGGTCCTGACATTCCACCCCCACCCACCCCCGCCCTCGCCCCGCAACCTGATCCTCTATCTAGGCTGGGCGGCCCAGACCCCTGCGACCAGGGCTGCTTTTCACAGATAACTTGAGGGTCTGCCCAAAATCCAAGTCCCTCCTTCAGCAAGTTTATTTTTGGGCATCCCAGAGTCTGACTCTGACGCAGTGACCCAGTTCTTCCTTGTGTGTGTGTGTGTGTGTGTGTGTGTGTGTGTGTGTGTGTGTGTGTGTGTGTGTGTGTGTGTGTGAGATGTGGTGTTGCTAGGACTAGCCCAGCACCTTGGGAAGGAGTTCGGCCACAGTGTGGTTTGAAAATGGACAACTGGAAATGTCCTTAATTAGGTGGCATGAAGGCAGGTAACATGGATTCTGGTGGCAAGGAGCAGGGACGTGGATTCGCTGAGGTAGAGGGCAGGCATGGTCACTGTCCTGGATAAGCCAGGTTTTAAGTAGCATTTACGGATCATCAGAATTAGGGGGGTTTGTTTGTTTTGTTTCTGTTTTAAATTTTTATTCAATTTATTTAAACTAAAAAACCCCCCTAAAAACAAAAAAAAACCCAGTTCACCCATTTCTCCCCCCCCCCCGCCACCCCACACCACTGCAACCAACAATTTGTTCTCTGTATCAATGAGCATTTTTTTTTTTTTTTTAGATTCCACATGTAAGAGAGATCATACATTATTTGTCTTTTTCTGTCTGACTTATTTCACTTAGCATAATACCCTATAGATCCATCCATACTGTCACAACTGGCAAGATTTCATGCCTTTTTATGACTGAATAATATCTTTATCTCTATCTATCATCTATCTATCTATCTATCCATCCATCCATCCATCCCACAATTTCTTTATCCATTCATCGATCAATGGACACAAGTCATTTCCATTCCTGGCTATTGTAAATAAGGCTGCAATGAACATGGCGGTGCATATATCTTTTTAATTAGTGTTTTTGTTTTCTTTAGGTAGATACCCAGAAGGGGAATTGCTGGATCATATGGCAGTTCTATTTTTAATTTTTTGAGGAATCTCCGTACTGTTTTCCACAGTGGTTGCACCAATTTACATTCCCACTGACAGTGCACAAAGTTTCCCTTTTCTCCACACCCTTGCCAACACTTACAATTTTTTTAATCTTTTTAATAATCACCATTCTAAGAGTCGTGAGATGATATCTCACTGTGGTTTTGACTTGCATTTCCCTGATGATTAGTGATGTTGAACATCTTTTCATGTATCTGTTGGCCAGCTGTATGTGTTCTTTGGAAAAATGTCTATTCAGATATTCTTCCCCTTTTTAAATTGGATTATTTGTTTTTTTGCTATTGAGTTATATGAGTTTTTTATACATATGGATATTAGCCCCTTTTCAGATACATGATTTGCAATGATTTTCTCCTATTCCATCCATAGATTGCCTTTTCATTTCACTGATTGTTTCCTTTGCTGTGCAGAAGTTTTTTGTCTCCTTTGCTTACTCTGTTCCAGACACACTGATCTCCTTGCTAAACCTCAGAGAAGCTACAGTCCTATCTCAAAGCCTCATCAGAGAGGTCTTTTGACTGACCTATCTAAAATAGCACCCCTATGTGACTCTATCCCATTAGCCTCCAACTTTATTTTTCATTATAGCTTTTATCATTACACTATAATATCTATTTGCTTATTGGCCATCTCCCAAAGTAAAGAATGTAAAGTCCATAAAGGCAGAGACTTTAGTGTGTGTGTGTGTGTGTGTACAACTCCAGTGATAAGAATAGTACCTTACATATAGTAGGTGCTCAATAAATATTTATCCAAAGAATGAACAAATTAGTAAATACGTATACTCCAAATAATAGCATGGCTTTAGTTATCATATAATATTAAAGTCTCCCGATTCCCTATCTCTGATATAAAACACCCTAATATTTACAGATTCAGATCTGTATTTCTAATTGTTGAAAAAACATTTCCACTTGGATGTCCCACAGGCATCGCAAACCCAACTACATCCAAAAGTGAACTCATCCCTAACCTCAAATCTCATTCACACAATTTTGATGATTTAAGATGATTGGCAGTCCCCCAACTTCCACAAACAAAGAATATTAGAGACGTGCTTGATTTATTCCTTTTCTTACACCCTTCTATACCCAGTCCAATCCATCCCCAAGTCTTGCCAATGCTGCTTTTTAAACATTTTTTTGTATTCATTTCCCTTTCATCACCACAAATACTGCCTCTGTATTATCTCTTGATGACCAATAATGATCTGAATACCCAAGCTTTGTTCTTAAGGCTTAACTCCAGTCAATCCTTCCTAATGCTGTTTCTCCAGCCTTATGAAATTCAAACTTGACTATGTCATTCTCTACTAAAAAGCTCTTTAGTGGCTCACATTTCTAAAACAGAATTAACAGGTTAAAAGTGAGGACTGGGTCTTAGGGCTCCTTCATCTCTCCCTAATTGTTATCCCTAAGGAGACTGTTGAGCTTTCTTCCCGCTTAAGTATCCTGTGTGACAGGTCATCCAAAGCACTGAACACCATGCACTCTTAAATGACTAGACTATAAGTTCCATGAAGGTAAGTCAGGATCATGTCAGTTTAATTCATTCATGTAGCCCCAGCTTTTAGCTCACTGTACTTCACAGTTAGGTGCTAACAAACATTTGCTAAAGGAATGAATGGCTCTATACTTTTGGACTGAATGATCCTTCTGCCAGGAAAAGCTTTCTTCCTTCCTGCCCTTCCCTCCTTTTGCATACTTGTCAAACCCCTACACATCTTTCAAAACTAAGCTTGAATTTCACTTTCTAAAGGAGTTTCTTAACCTTCCCAAGCAGAAGGAAGTTCTGCCTTGTTATTCTATAGCCCATCCATTATCTATCACATTTAAAACAATTATTTAATAAACTATGTTCTTTTTTATTAATTATTTGATAAAAATATGTGTATGCTCAAAGGTAAGGAATATTTCCAATTTATTAATTTTTTAATTTCTAAGAATTTATTTACAACAATTTCTGGCATATAGCATGTACTGACTGTTTTGTTGGATGAATACTAAATATTATCTTTTGCACTTAGGTGAAAGGAATTAATTTATATCCATTTTTTGTGGCAGAACCTTTTAGTTGTGTACTCAATATACACTGCTTCCTTCTTCCTTACTAGCATAAACATGATTTTACTAGAGAAGGAAATGTGTCCTGCTGAAAACTATATTTCTCTGTCTCCTATAAAGTTAGGGGTAGCTATGGGACATAGTTCTTATGGCTGAGACATCAGCAAAAGTTTGCGGTGGACTTCAGTAAAAGGCTTTGCTGTCCTTTTCGCCCTTCTTCGTACATGCATGGGGATACAGTCCTCAGTATCTTGTGACTACAAGGGATAGGCCAAGAATATTACCAAAACTTCAGCAGTGACACTTTTCAGCCATTGAGTCAACACTAGCAAACAATAACTTCCAGGATTCTTGGTTTGATGTGAAAAATTAAATTCCTAATATGTTTATGTCTCAGCTTTTAATCTCTCTCTTGTGTCTGAACACAATTCTTAACTAATAAGAGGATCTTGAACAGTGGAGCATTATCCTTGAGATGAAGAATATATTTATAGTTCTGAGATCCAGTTCAACTTCAACTTTTGGTCATAAGTATTATCATTCTATGCACACGATGGTAAAACTGCATCCTGGAAAACACATCACATTATGAATAATGAATCACTGTCATTAAAATATTACTCCCAATAGCCCCACTTCTACTTGCTAAGATAGTTTTGAAAAGAAATTCATAGATTTTTAGACTCCTGGAAAGAAAAAAATCAGGTTGGACTTTTAATAGATTTTCCACTTTGCCTAATTAAATACGTGGCTCTTTAGTTATGGATACAAAAGTTTGGTTTTTGTTCCTCTGCGGATGTGGTAAGAATCTGACTTCATAAGAATCTATTACTTTCCAAGAAGCCAATTGATGGTGTTGCTTTGGGTTTTAAACATCTCCAACAGTACTTATTTTCAGAGATGAGTAGTCATTAGAGATGGTTAAGCATAGCATTATAAGATACTTTTTTTTTATCATTGAAACACTTCTTTTTACAGTTTAAAGGCCTAATACAAGAAACTGAGATATCCTACAAAGCTTCATTCTCATAAAACAAGCACACACATTCCAGCCCACAGTGAATTTAGCTTATGAACTACATATCTCCTCAAAGTTTCTAATTCATTCACTGATCCATCCATTCAATGAGGAATGCCCAGTGAGTGCTAATCATTGAGCAAGTCATTGATGCAATCTGGCCAGTCCTGGAGCCCTAAGAGCTTTGAATTCTTATAATATTTGAAACAATGTTACAGATACTTAAATGAGGTTACAGGAAACATGAAATATTTTATATTATCTTTAATACTGACATTTAAACATCTTCAAGAAATCTGTCTCTATGTAAGCATAAAACTAAAGAAAAAAGGGAAAACATCCTTAATATCCTTCGATGTTTCAAGTGGAAATAAATCTCAAACAATTATTCAAAGAGGTGACATAGGAGTGATGAAGAAAATTTGGTAACTTATGATTAAGTTTTTCAATATTAACATTTTTGTATTACCAATACATGATTTCTTCCCTATTTCTCTGCCATGTTCTTGCCTTGGTTTAGATGATAGTGCACCTATTTAATTAGTATGATACTACCATGATTATTGATAATTTAAGACCTCAATTTTATGAAAAAATAAAAGTAATTGTGGAGATGCAAGAATTATACTAACATAAAAACAAAGTAGAAACAAAACAAATTAAAAACAAAGACAGCAAATGTAGAACAAGATAGTTTAAACTTGCCAAAGTTCATGCAGCAATACATGGGTAACTAACTGATCTTGATTATCTGGTGGATTGCTCAATCTCATTGTTTATGTCTCCTTAGGATGAATAAGCATAAAGAAGTTTGATTATCTTGTCAACATATTAGTTCATTCACTAAGCAAACATTTACTGAGCATCTATTAAGTGCTACATACTGTTGTAGGTCAGCTTATCTGCTAGTTTTTAAAATTTGGTGATAGAAATTGCAAAGAGAAAAAGGTTGTGGATTTTAAGGTATTTCAAAGAACTATAAGTGGCAAATAGAATAAATATAGACATGTTCAGGGAACAGCATGCTCAGGAAAAAGCAAGCAGAATGGAGTTTGGGACTGGTATGACTATCAATCCTCCCCAACCACTCCCTTTATCCATAACAGACATAACTACTCCATAGCATTTTCAGCCACCGAAGAGAGATGAAACCTCAGAATCAGAATCCTTCCAAACATAGAAAATTAACTATTGGTGCATGTAAGATGATATCTATTTGCCATTTATGCCACAGGAAATCTGACAGAAATGGAGACCTCAAAAAGAAGTTGTAACAGGTTGGTAAGAGCTTTCTGGACTTGTTCTGAAATCAATTGACAGCATAGAAACGTGTGTTGTGTGTGTGTGTGTGTGTGTGTGTGTTTAAGAGAGTGATTATACTAATTTTATCTATTCTTTAATCTCTAAATAATTTAAAATAATTTATAAAAATTGATAGATTAAAATGTATATAAAATTAAACCTCTCTGCATTAAAATAATTGAAAGGAATGAGTGCAAGGAATCACAGAAAATAATGAAAAGCCTGACATTTTAAAGGTAATTCAGTTTCATTAATTTCAAGTACATATAGCAACTTGAACACTTAAGCTAAGTGTTGCCAAGTAGAAGTCCTGCTGACCTTCCTTTAATTAGCAGAAAAGAATAGTTTGTAATTAGCACATTATTTATATGAGAATGAGTGCTCCTACATGAGTTCAAGTGTTTGAAAACAACTTGAATCCTTAAATCCTTCCCCCCATGATCTTGATTTAATGAGTAACTTGTTTAATTAACCTGAGGTTTATTATATAAATTAGCAAGACTTTATTCCAAAAGAGAGAGAGAGAGTGAGAGAGAGACAACAAAGGAGGAAAGAGAAAGAGCTGTGTTTGAGGACGTGTGTATATGAAAATGCAACAGTGTGATTTTAATGGATAAGTAAACAACTAATAGTTACAATAAATCAGTTAATTTCTAGTTAAAAGCAGTCAAACTACTTTTCTAGTCTAGAGACCTAGTTTGAGTTCAGGTTGTTCTAGTGAAAAAAACAAAACAACACTGATGTCAAAG
>NC_138887.1:88597527-88655027 GCF_965194825.1 Balaenoptera physalus | reverse complement strand
CTATTTTAAAAACTATACTTCTAAAACTGTCAGATTTCTTGTTCAACCAAACTTTTCAAGATAAACTAGATTAATGAACACAAAGATACGGAATCTTGATAAAAGAACAGAATCTTTTTTAAAACATAAGCCTTAATATGTAGCACAAATATACTTCAAGCATATTTTATAATAAAAAATCATAATATTCACATGTAGAATTTTTTTAAGTACTTTTGGTATTGTCTTCTTAATATAAACATTTAGGTGAATGCAGTTTAAAGCCCTACAATTTAGAAGTATACTGATGGCCTGGAAAACAAAAGAAAACAAAAACCACAACTCAAGCCTCAATCCACAGATTTTTTTTCTAAAGTGTCCACTAGACATGTGGGAAATCCAAGTTAAAGACAAGAAATGGCTATAAATTCTTGTTTCCATTTTTATTAATATGAAACATTTATCTACATGTAGATTTCCTTCATTCTGACTGTTACATAAACGTGTATTATAAAGTTGATGAAGATATTTTCAAAATCCATACCCATACAATATTTTAAAAGTAACTTGAAAGGTCAATTAAAATATGATTATGACTTTCACTGTTTCAACCACATGACAGAAGTAGAAATTGTGTAATACTGAAATACTGGGGAATATAGTTGAGACAAAGCATATTTTATTTTTTCTTTAACAATAGATATATGATTTGTATTTGAAAAGAAAATGCCTTCAAGTCCATGTATCACTGTTGCAAGATTGCACACCTTTTCATGATACACTTTATCTCAAACTTGTCTATGGCTGTTCCTATCACTCTGTGTGCATGACCTTTTAGTAAGCTGAAGAAGATACAGTTATCTTCTTTTCTGACATGCAACATCTATCAATCAACATGTTTTCATGTAATTTATTCAAGGCAAATAGCAGCTCCTAAGGCTAGTGAACCGAGGCACTATCCCAGTGATTTTGATTAAGAAATGATGTGCACGGCTTAGGTGAGAAATGGAAAACGCAGAGGAGTATTGATAAAGATATATCAAAAACAATAAAATGGAACCAAAAGACAAAATAAATATTTGAAAATATATATAGGCTCAGCATAACTAACCTTGGTAACCTTGCTTTAAAAAATCTACTCTAATAAATTGGGGGGAGGGTGTATAATTTAATGAACTTCCAACAATACCAATTTAGTTTACCTTTAGTATCTGAGGCAACGCGTCTGTAGTTCTGTTGGGTTAATTCACATTTTTCTCATTGAATCAAGAATGTAAATTAAGACAAAATGATTCTTTTTCAATTTCATGCTGAAGTAGCTCAAGTTAGTGAATGTAATTTCTCCTAACAAGAAAAATTTATCACTGTACAGCTCACTCAGTTACCTCTGTAGTGAGTTGCGATATGCATTTATGGAATTGAATGGGTAAAGATTCAATTTTTAAAGATTGATAAATGTGGTAAAAGAAGAGGCCACCCTTCAAGAAAAGATAGGCACAATTAAACTTTTGACTTTTACCAATACCTCATCTTTATTTGTGCTTATAGAATCTCTGCAATAATTGCATTATCACATATAGGTGCTTTTTGTTTGCCTGTCCTTCTCTATGGTAGCAAAAATTCTACCACAAGGTTTAAGAAGCTTTGTGTTCCAGTCCCGGTTCTACTACTAAATAACTGTATTACTTTGGGCAAGTAGTGTTTAAGGCTTCAATTTCTAATCTCTCAAATCTCTGTACCTCTAAGTTTCTAATATAAACGAAGAACGCATAAACTAAATTGATATGATACATATTATATACATATAATATTTTTGGAGTAAATATATAACTTTAAACAGTGGTAAAGACTTCAGGCCTCATTAACACAATAGAAAGAGCACCTAGACATCTAGGTTAAGTGAGCTGAATTCTCGCCTTGGTTCTACCATTAACTAGCCTCACTGACCATCAGCAAATTCCTGAACCACTCTAAGCTTCAGTTTCTTCTTCGGACTAGAGTATCTGTAAGGACTCTACATTCTTGATACCAATTTATTCATTAAAAACTGTACTGGTGGGGCTTCCCTGGTGGCGCAGTGGTTGAGAATCCACCTGCCTAGGCAGGGGACACGGGTTCAAGCCCTGGTCCAGGAAGATCCCACATGCTGTGGAGCAACTAAGCCCGTGAGCCACAACTACTGAGCCTGTGCTCTACAGCCTGCGAGCCACAACTACTGAAGCCTGCATGCCTAGAGCCCGTGGTCCGCAACAGAGAAGCCACCGCAATGAAAAGACCGCGCACCGCAACGAAGACCCAATGCAGCCAAAAATAAATAAATAAATAAATAAATAAATTTATTAAAAAACAAAAACAAAAACTATACTGGTCTTCTTCAAACACTTCTATTTCTTGGCAAAATCTTGTATAATTCACTATGGTCTATAAGCACATAATTTTTAATGTTATTTGTTGATTATTTAACCAATATTTCAACTTGTTTTTAAAGGTTATTGCATTGCACAGAATAAGAAGGCAAAAGAGCAAAAAAAAAAAAGAAAAAGCCAAGAGAAAATAATTTGAAATATAAGACTAAACAGGCACATCACTAAGTGTGCTATATTTGCTGGGTTAACCACGGATTCAATGGTAAGATTTCTAAAGCTCATATTCAGAGAGAATCATAATCAGATTACAAGGTTCGTTGTGTAAGATGAAAGGAGATAAGTTGCTCAAAACAGAACTATTCCTAACAGTGAAATCTGAGTTATATTTTCCCCCATGGGATCTTAGGTAGCAAACACTGGAGAAGCTACAACATTCTTAGATTAATAAAGTAGCAAAATAAATAGGTTTAAAAATTATAACGTTCCTAAATATAGGTTACTAGTATTAAGCCATTTTATATGGAACCAATATGATGATGGTATAGCTATAAGGCTATCCACAGGTGTGCTTAGTCAGGGAGAAATTTTAGAGGATTTAAAGGAATGGATGGAATGTGTATCTTGCATGTAATCTTCCACAATTACATTCAGACAAGCTTTGATAGATACTGAACCACAGTGCGCTGGATCTTATGACTCTTTAGAGTACTAGTAGTGCATTTCTTCTAGGCCAGTGGTTCTCAAACTTCAGCATGCATCAGATTGGATTTACTACAGGGTAACTGCTGAGCTCTAATTCCAGAGTTTCTGTTTCAGTAGGTCTGAGGGGGAGGGGGCAAGAATGTGCATTTCTTACAAGTTCCCAGGTGATGCTATTGTAGCTGGTCTAGCACTCACACTTTGAGAATTGTCCCTCTAGGTCATCAGTTAACTGTGGATCCACAGACTTTAACAAACATCCTGAGTGCAAGAGACAACATCTTCCTGAAAGCGAGATGCCTAACAAGGACAGTGAAATGAAACAAAGCTACCCATCTAACAAGAGATTATCCTGACCTGTGCTCCAAGAAAATTTATTTGCACCTATAAAATTAAGTGAGATCATGCTGAACAGCTATAATTTCTAACTAGTTAAAAAAGTAGAGTATTTACTAAAATGTTTCCTTTGGCATAAGCATACTTCTTTTCTGATAGTAGATATCAGATCTATCAAGATCATTTCTGGCTTATGATAATGAATAGCACGCCATCCCCTATAAAAAGACGGTTAATGTTCTGCTCCCAGTTACTGAGTGTTGTTTCCACTTATGCTCCTTAATCTGACCTTGTATGGTCCTTTAGAATTCAGCATTTTCCACTGCTTGTATTGCACTTAACCACACTATACTGTAATTATTCTTCCACACATATTTAACTTTTTATATGTTTATATTCATATAACAGTATGAGCAAGGAATGCATATTCCTTTGTAACTCCAGTGTCTGGAATTGGTAGTCAATAAATATTAAAATGATCTGAAGAGGGGTGCAAATGTTTTAAAGTGGACTAAGTCCAAACCACTGTGTAGTTCATCTAAGGATGGAAACCAAACACAGTAAATACCTGTGCACTTCCTGACGGCTATTTTAAAGTTTATAAACATACGTTAGATTTGCAGACTGTTCCCCCATTATTAAAAGCAAAGCTAATAAGTGAAGCCAAATTCAAAAAAGAAAATCTCTGTAATAATGAATTCTGAGGCACTAATTAATATTTATAGTTAATAATTCTATAAAGCAAAAACATTTCAACAGGTCTTACATTGATAAAAGCAGATGTTTTAGGGAATAAACCACCGGGCCTGGAGACACACAGACCAAGGTCAAGTCAATCTGTAGTCATCCAATCTCTGTGGGCCTTTAATAAGGTACAATGCTGAACTTTTTAAATCTCAATTTCATCATCTATAAGTGTAAATAATAATATTATCCACATCTTATCTAAAAGAATCTCTCTGAAGATACTGAGATGACAGATGTCATTTGAACACCATATAATTGTTCTATTATTTTCAGAGAATAACGCAATTTAAGGCACATGGTCTTCAGTAAGATATATTCATTCCCCTTTGTCACTACTACCTAACCATCCAACTGCAACTTTTAAAAGCCACTACTGTATATTTTCTTAAATATCAGTAATCATCCTTAAACATTTTTAAAAAGAACTTTCTCTAGTCCTAGAAAAAAGGCAAACACAACAGGAGAAATGAAAGTTCTTATTGAGCACACAAGTAATTTAGCAACATTTAAACTCTGCTACTATGCTATTAGCAATATTCTGCTACTAGGAGGATGTAACTACTCTAGTTTATATCATTGTCAACAGACATTTCTTTTGTACATTCTGAACTTTAATTGTCACCTTTGAACTCATAGTCTGGGTAAGCCAGTAACTTTTTTTGAGCTATCAGATTCTACTAGATGATAAACTTCTTGAAGTCAATATTATTACATTATTTTACACAACTTTGTATCACCCACAGTACATTCACGGATATGTGGAAACTTGAGTGTAGTTAGTAAATAAAATGAACAAATGCTTAATGAGGCCACTGAGCTGAACTGGATATTATTGGACATTAAAACAGTTTGAAACATAGCTTGAATTCTTAAGGAAATTTAAAATGTAGATTGATTAACAGTATGTACTATGTGAACAATTAAATAGCAATTAAACATATAGATAACACTGCAAGAAGCAGGGGGCGTATATAAGACCATTTTATTACATATTTCTTCTAGCTTTCCTAACTTCAGGTCCTCAAATGCGCTTGATGAAGTTGTAGGTAGGAACTAGTCCAATGTATGATAAATTGTGTACATTCTTACATACCGACGCTTAAATTCTATACCTCTAAATTAACTAGTAATTTCTGACCATTGTATTTTTAAAATCAGTTTGTAAGAGTGAAGCTTCTGAAACATTAACTATTTTCTCCTCCTCTCTGCCTTTTTGCTATTCTTACATGTAAATATGTTGCCTTCTGTTAATGAGATGGAAATGACAGTGCACTCAATGTACATATAATGCATTGGGCTGGCACACTACATTTCTACTTTGAAAATGTCATCCTTAAAAGTCTAACTTAATTTTTAATTTTCTGTGTGTAATTTCTTAAAAAATAGGAAACATCAATTGAGGTATGTGCAATTGATATTCTCCCCCATAGCAGAATAAAGCTTAGTATTATGTTAGTAGCAGATGCTGTCACACTTATTTCTTTATGATAAACTAAAGTTAATATTTTTCCTTTTGTGACTATAAGAATATAATTATTTTAATTTTTAAAATAACTATTGATAAGGGGACAGTCACGCTATAGGGAGATGATTATAAGGAGATTTTTTTTAAAAAATCAATAAATGCTTATTTATTTTGGAAATGATGTCACTATTTTTGGTATTCAATCCTATTAGCACACTTTTAAGCTAAAGGGAAGTGTCCTGCCAGAATAGCACATAAGATTTGGTCATACAGAGAGTTCCTAAACCTGCTCTGTGGTGTTTAATTAGCTGAAGAAAATGTTTTGGCTACAATTCTACTTCAACTAAAAAACAAAAAGTGTATTATCTAATAAATACAGCACCTCTCCCTAAGCCCCAGATAACTCAGTTAAGTAAAAACAATCACTACATAGAAAAATAAAAAAGTATCAAAGTTGCCGAAAGTTTGTGCTAGGAAAAAAAATTTTTTTGTTGGCTGAGAAAAATACAACTATAGCAGTGGCCATAATTCTTGAAATTCTGCTGAAAATATTAAATATTAGTGGGAACAATATTTTAACAAAAATACTATATTTGGTTTTTTCCATAGGACCTTGCGATAAAGCGTATCTTGGAACAGCCTATGATTTAAGGGCTGCAGGGGATATGTCAGTGGACCCACATACTGACCCGGAGACCACCAATACATCCTCGTGCACATCAAGTTTCAACTTTGATCAAGTATTCATAAAAGCTCCAGGCTTGTTAGGTTTTACAGTCCGTGTCTATGGTAAGGGGTAAAGCAAGAAATGAAAACTTTCAAGACTTCTCTGTAGTAGACGTGATGAGATAGCTGTGGCCGATGGTGCCTGTAATGCTACTTTAACAAAGAACTTCAGGAGAACAGGGAACATAGTACGCTGTCACAATACCGTGCCACCTGTCATTACTAGAATGAGAGAGTGTATGTTTCAAAAATATAAACAATGAAAACTAAAGACAAAATCAAATTGACAGGGCCTTTGTTTTATGGCGCAGGTGAAAGACAAGCTAAACATCATTTCAGACATTAATGTTTTAGAGCGAGCGGTATGGAAATTTTTACCACTAGGTTGATGCACATAAATTTCAGTGGCATGAGTCTTTGTTTACAGTGAATATTAGATCAGTTCCAATTTTTAAAAATATTCCGGAATTTGCAATACTATTAATTTCATACAAATAATTCTAAGGAGCACAGATATCTTCCATTGTGTTTTGCAACTTCTGATAGTTTGTGAAAAGTGGATTTTTATTAGCGTTTTCTTTTTAGTAATTATTAGTGGTCTGTGAAAATCTGATCCAAAGTACTTTAGTTTTCAATGTGTATTGTACAGTTTTCTTAGATGTCAGCAAAGGATTAGAAAAAAAAAAAAAGAAATATTGCTTCAATAGTATCATAGTGTGAACATGAAGCATCTAAAATTACAGTGGTACTGGACTGCAACTCAGAGGTAATTTCAAGGCAATTTCTTTTCAAATTATGTTAGGAACACTCTAAATATACAATTCTTTGATTTGCGTCTGTGTGTGTGTGTGTGAAATGCTGCCTTATATTCCTTTGGACAAAATGCCACTTAAGCTTGACTTACTGACACTTTAAAATTTTAATAAAAATTTGCCCCCAATTCTCTGGTATAAAATTATTAAAAATAATGCTCTGGTATTTTAGAATTATGTTAATTTAAAAAGCCCCATTCTGCCACCATAGAAAGAAGAACTGGCGACACCAGTAGAATTATAGAATAAGTTTCTATGAATCAAAGAAAAATAATAATCTTTGATTCTACTGAATAATTTCTTCACTTGGCACCATCCTGTCAGAAAAGTCAACTTCTACAACCTTCACTGCCTGACAAAAAGAAAGAAAAGAAAAGAAAAAGAAGGTCAAACTGTCCTGAAGTCTCTCCACGGCACAGAAAGCATCCACAGAGTGGGGGAGGCACAAATCCATTTTTAAAGGTCATATTCTGTTTGCATACAACTTCTCAGTTTCCTTTGGTAAATCCATTTTTCTTCTTTAACCCTAATATGATGAACTCCCAGTTAGAAATGAAGCTTTATTATCCATATCTGCTTCTGGGCTTGAAGTAGGTGGAAAGAACAACAATATATATATATACCCTTCTGCTTCCCACCACTTTCACTCCTGATCCAATCTAGTGTCTTCTGACTCTACGAAGGGAGGAAGAGTAGAAAGCCAGACAAGTAGAGAAGTGGGAAGACTGGATAAGAAAAGGAGTAGGGACAGTGAAACCACAGAATTAAGAGTCAAATAATAAATACATAAGACAAATTTTGCACTACCCCTGGCTAACTCACATACTCATGTAGTTAGATGTGAGACTATTTCTAAGCTGTAATCAAATACTTAGTTTGTTTTACTTTGAATTGATTTCAAATAAATGCCAGAATATAGTCTGTTTTCTGGAAAACAACTTCTATAAATTGGTATGAATGTGATCATTCCTCAATTACTTTGGAAAAAAAAAATAAGATAGTGATTGCTTTTTCCATCAAAAATTTAATTTTAGTTGAAAGGAGAAGATACACTTAAAATGTGGCGTTATAATCACTGTGCATAGCAGAGATACCTTTAAAACTTTAAAAGTTTTCAACTTCTAAAATCAAGATTATCACTTAGTGCCTAAAATATCACTGACAAAATGATTTGAAACAGATATAGCATCTGTTTTTGCAGGTGGAGTAACCTAATAAAATCTTAGCACACAGTGGCTTTCATTCTTTATTTTTTTCTATCAGTCCTTCAGAAGTGTTCATATTTCACAGTATTGTTTTCTTAAGCCTCCAGGTTTGTGAGATCATTAACAGGATATATATTGGGCCTTCTAGAAGCTATTTAGTAACATAATTTCAAAAGTTATAAAGTGGTTCTTAAAGAGGTTTAATGAACACATAGAATTTAAATGCAAGTAATTTAAGGAATCCTTGGGTTATGAAATGCATCCTCTTAATTTCATTCAAAGTTAGACCACAGATAGAGCTTAAATCAGAGTTTCTAAATTTATAATTAAGTTAATAAGTCAGGGTGAAGGTTTTTATTTAATTACTTGTTTTTTTTAAACTTTTAATATACCCATGACCATTTTCTCACTGACAAATGTGGCTTATCAAGAGAGCAAAACAGCCTGAAGATTAGTGCTCTGAGTAAGGTTAAAAGTTAAAATCTGTATGAGGTGTATACCTAGTTCCAAACCTGTGGCCTCTACGAGTCAGGTAATCTCCAAATATCTGAGTTTTAAAGAGGTACATTTGCGCACACATGGAGAGCCTTTCTACTTTATATGTCTTACTTTTTACTGGTTAGAGCAGACCAACAGAAAGATAAGTAGCTTGTCTCCATTAGGGCAAACTCCCTTACCTCCCTCTGCTGACACTTTCTCAAAGTGTTTATTTACATTGACATTGTTCAAAATATGTTTTAATTATTGGCTCTGCATTGTAATCTCATGATCATCAGCAGCAGAAATTGCTGTTGCAGTAGTATTGAGACCTTTTTGCAGATAAGGTAAACTGAGTTTTGGGGAGTTGAGTGTAATGGGTAAGATTAGAGGCTCTGAAGTTCTACTATTAGGGTTCGTATTACAGCCCCACCACCTATTTGCTGTGTGGTCATGGGCAATTTATTGATATCGCTATACATCATTGCATATTTCTGTAAACTGCAAGTATGAACTTAATTCTCAGTGGTGTTAAAGTGCACAGACTTAAACATTTACCCTGGAATGCACTAAGTATTCAGAATACTTGTTTGCTTAAATATTTGTAAATATATTTATGTTTCCACCCCTTAACTTTAAAAACTATTCTTGAAAATTTGTTTTAATAAGACAAGTGCCTTTATCTTAAGAGAAATTTAAGACTGATAAAACTGTATAAAACATGACATTTCTAGAACTCTATTCATACTGAATGTTCTTAGTATTTCAGATTCTACCACAGAACTCTATAAAACAATATTAAGTTCTGTGTTTGCAATTATTCAAGTTGAGAGTTGGATTGATATGGGTTATTTAAAACCATATGTAAGGCTTCAGTTTTTTTTTTTAATAAATAACACAAATTTAAAACATATTTTTAAAAATCTGATGTTGATTTTTTAAAGAGATCAATTGAAACTGGGTTGTAAAGTATTTTTAGTAAAAATAATGCTTTCATTTTAAAGTTTTTAAATTGAGAATTTGGGGCAAAATATATTTTACAGTATTTTTAAAGTTTAGCACTAATCAAATTAATAATATTACATAATTTTCAATTGTGCATAAATTCAATTTTTCCAAGTAAAAATTACCCATTTCTCTTCATAAAAACTAGATATTTATTTAAATTCAGAGAATACAGTATCTTAACTTAGGTAATATTGCAACCAATACCCATTATAAAACAAATGGAAATTTCTGCATAATTAAACAATAACCCAAAACGCATTCCATACAGCCAACTTGTGATGCAGAATGCATAATGATTTTGATTACTATTTCTGTATTAATGCAACTTGTGTTATTTAAATGATACTTTCTAAAGACACAAAATATATCTGTGAGTGGTTATTGGTTAGTAATGACCATACTAAGGGTTTATCAGATACAATTTGGGAAATGATTTCTTAAGCAAAAATTAACATTGAAAGATAAAAATATTCTATATCAATTTTACATTAAATCACCACTTATTTCCCCAAATGTCAATAACAAATGTGATTATTTTTATTACTAGGAAAAGAAGTTTTAAAAGTCACTCTATTCTCCTACAGTTGTATATACACATCAGAGTTTACTGACATCTGGAAGATTTTGATTCATTCCCGGCAAACCCTGTTTAGTGAGCCCTTGTATACAGGATATACTGGTTATTGAACCACTGAATTATATTTAAAAATTAATAATAGCATCCTCATTAATGCATTAAAACATTAAAATAAGTATGCTTTACCTTCCTATTTTATAGTGGAACCTAAGTTTGGAAGATATTCCAAAGATTGGAAATAAAATTTCAAAAAGTCAAAATAAACACAAATACACAACCTCTCTTGATTTTTGGTGATGTTAGCAGAGTACAATGAGATTGGCAAAGAATTCTAATCTACTCTTAAAAGATATCACTGCAATTAAAAAGATCCAAATCAGCACCTTTGGTAAGGTTTTATCAAAATTATTTTAAAAGGTAGTTTTAAAAATGAGGGCATTTCCTTCTACCAGAAAAACTGTTACCCAGGAGTTATGAAACATTATAAGTAACATGGACTTCACATAATATTAAGAAAGATAGTTATTTTATTCCAATGTGATTTATATCTTTAACATGTAAAGTACATTTAAAGCTTAGTTGAGTAGGAATTTAAAATGTTCTCATGTCTTAAATATAGTACTAGAAGAAGTAGACCAGTAAATTCAACTTTAATTATAATATGGAGAGGATGTTCCAGGACTGCTTTATTGTTTTTTAAAATGCATATCTAATTTAATTACATTAAAATGTCCCATTTATTATAATACTAATTACACATTTGTCCATTCATTTAGAAAGTATTTATTGAACAACTAGTATGTGTCCAGCACACGTTAAGCGTTCTTCGGACATGCTCTTTGATGTCAAAGAGTCTATGTACATTGTTAAGGAGGCAAAATATGTAGATATGAATGGCTTTTTAAAAGGCAGTATCATTAAATACCAAAGGAATAGTAACAATATCAAATACAGGAGAAGCTTGATAAGGGAAGAATGTCATTTAGAGGAAATGGTCAGGACTCATAGAAAGTATGTCTTAAGTTGTGATATATGGATGGGGATGAAAACAGAAAATATCCCATATAGGGAGTTAACACATTCAAACTTCCTAAAGCAAATTTTATTTCCGAGATACCAATTAGAATTGAACACAATATTAAAAATTTTGGAATTAATCTATAAATACATTGGAGGTTTTGAGATATTTGAGCAAAGCCTTTAATATTATGAAAGTAATAGTTTAGCTTATACAGGAGATATGCAAGATTGGAAAGAAGGAACCCAAAAAACAAACAAAAACAAAAAACTGGAAGCAAGGAGATCAGCTGTACAATAAACCAGATCTGAGGGAAGGAAGTGTGTGGCAGTGAAAATAGAAAAGAAAGAGTGCAAGTACTGGTACTCTGATAGAAAATTTAGCCTGGTAATGTTCCCATAAGGTGATGGAATAAGTGAGAAAGAAATATAGGATGATTTTATGCAAGTCTGATTGAGAGGAATATATTTAGGAGACAGGTAAGAAAAAATGAAAACAATTTGGGGAAGGAGATGATGTAACACCTGAAATAGCATGTAAAATGTTGACCAGATGAAACTAGTTTTGCTTCCTTAAAACAGATTTTTTTGATTAATCAAATTCTGAGTTATTTCACAGAGATGGCACTGCATATGTGCAAGATGGGAACTCAAGTCCCCAGGATGACCCCGAACCAAGATTCTTCAGTCTGTGTATCCCGAGCAATAGAAATGTTGCCATCAGAGCCCTTTACAAAGCGAGAGGTCCTTTAACAGGGAAAATCTTGCTTCCAGCAGCCCGAGGAGCTTAATTACCATATATGGACTGATTTGAGACTAGCCCATCATCCAAGTCTGAAATTCCCCGAACCTCTTAAATTTCACCCCAAACCCTGGAAGGAGGAGTCAAATTTGAGCCCTGTCTCTGGTCTCTTTGCTGGTGGACCTCACAACAAAACCTTTTCTTTTCTCAGAAATCAGTGCCATGGTATTGGCTTCTATGTGCATCGGGCAGTGAGCCTTTGCTCTGTGACATACCTACAAAGTTTCCATCTACTCCATGGAATGCAATTAATATCCTTAAGACTTCCGTGGTCTCAGGGTTCTGTCAGCAGAAACTTGTACAACAGAGAACATTTTACAAAATCATGGGAACGGGGAATATTTGGCAGGGAAACTTTTGACAAGTAATTTCCATCTAGAACTGCTGGTATTCTCTTCTATTGTAAATTTTACAAATGTTACCTGTGAGGGAAAACATTAAAGCGATGTCTACTTTGGTTTGCCTATTATTGTCTATTGATTAATCAATAGTCAATTAAGCTGTTTTTTCTTTTTCTTCTTTTTTTTTAACGCTTCTTTCATAAATTGATGTTATAACTTAATGTAGCAAATTGTGTGCTAGTGCAGTATAGACACAGAACAAAATATTTATATTTATATGTACTTATTCCATATGGTAAGGTAAAAGCAGGTGTAATAAAGAACAATGACAAAAAAAAAACCAACATAATTTTCCCAAAGATGAGGAGAAGGGAAAAAGAAACAAACCTCTGAGAATGTTGGTATGTTCTATTTCATCATGATCAAAACATACTTTTTTCTAATTCTTATGTTTATATTTTCCAAAACATATAAAATAACGTGTAGTTTTAACGGTGAGCCAGGCAGGATCAGTTTGATGAGAAAAAAAATTTGTGGGAAGGGTGACTGATGTCCTATACATTTCCTATAATCTCCAATTGCCTTTGGTAGAAAGCCAAGATTTGGCCTAACTGAGCAAACTGCTGTCTTTACATTTTAAAAAGAAAACAAAGAATATACCATTATAATTTTGAAAAATAAATTCTAATTTCAATTTCTACTAGCTTCCATAACATGGAGAGGATTCGTGTGTTAACATTTGTTTAAAGCATGGAGTGGGACTTCTGGGCTAACTGCCAACTCCTATTAGAATTATTTTCCCCTCAATCACTAGTTCAAGCAGGCATGATATCGCAATGCATAAATAGCAGCACAACAAGTAGGAAATTTGAGACAAGCCCTCCCTCTTGATCCTCCTGTTATATTGAGTACTAATGGGATTTACTTTCTAGAGTACTGCATGTAGTTCTGGGACTCTGACAACTAGGGGTAATATATGTAGCTAAGAACGGAGAGCAAGCAATGGTGATTAAGTTAAAAGAGAACCTAAGCTAGAGTGACCCCTCCTTCAGAGCAGGTCTGGAACATTTTCATGATTAAATATCAATAACAGCAGAAAACTTCTCAGATAAGGCGGCTAACAGGGCTACAGCCCAAGCCTCACTACCTAAGGGGTTACAACTTCTAAAGATATTATTTTGATATATACAATTTTTATCTAAGATGAACTGCAAAGAATAGTCTAGTATAAGTTGACCTGAACCAGGGAATCAGGTATTCTGGGGAATTTCCTGAAGAAGCTTGAACTTGGCTTTCATAAAGGCAGAGAAGCAGGATTCTAATTGCAGAGAGACAGGAGAGAATAGTGATGAAGTGTACATTAATGTCACATCTTTTCTCACTCCTGATTCTTTAGGAGGATATTGGTTGTACTTCTGAGTGGGCAATCTTTACTTGTCCCACTCTTCTAGCAGAGGCTATTTTAATCTGTCACACTTTGGGGTACATTTCATAGCTTGTCTTTGTAATTCTGCACTGATGCATACAGCTCCTAGACTCTGACTGTTTACTGTGACCCAAAGGTTTATTATAGTTAGACCGGCTATACAGTATTAGATACTATCAATATTTCTCAGGCCTGGTTATAAATATGGATTTAAATGTTCTTTGAGGTTTTGAAAAAAATACATTAAAAATACAGCGAAATTACTTCTCTGCAATTGTTTCTAAAATTAATTTTTTAAATGTGTACCGATCATTTAAACTGTATGTAAGTGGGAGAAGGGTAGGTGGTGGAAAGTTTATCTATAAAACTCCAGATGAAAGGTGGTGGTTGTAATTTTATTTCTGTGCAATAACTAAGGTTAGTGTCCTATTTTGAACTTGTCATTGAATTAAAATAATCTATATCAACATATCCTCAGAGTTGGAAAGAAAATTACATTATGAATAAAAGGTTGTTTCTGACAACAAATAAATCATCCACGAGACATGAAGTGCTTTTGCAGAAGTTTTAGCTCTTCTTACTATCAAGTTAAATTAATTTTCAACCACAATCATTATCCAGAGTGAGAGAATACTAAGAGCTAAGGGGTTTTGTTTTTGATTTTTTAATCACATCTTAAATATTTGTTGGGTGGGCTAAAAAGTTCCTTTGGTTTCTTAAGTAAAAATAAAAGACACATTTTTCATTTTCACCAAGAACTTTATTGAACAATGTATTCACCTTTTTCTTCCACTACCTTCTGCCATTTTCCAGGCAACTTCATAATTCCATTTTCCCAAAACTTATTTTTTTGAGCAAAGAACTGTTCCAGGTGCCTTTTACAGCCTTCCAGGGAATTGAATTTTTTTCCATTAAGAGAATTTTGTTAAGACCAAAATAAATGGAAATCCGAACGTGCAATGTCTGGTGAATACGGCGGATGAATCAGAACTTCCCAGCCCAGCTGTAACAGGTTTTGCCTGCTCATCAAAGAAACATGTGGTCTTGCGCTATCCTGATGGAAGACTATGCATTTTCTGTTGACTAATTACGGACGTTTTTTGTCGAGTGCCACTTTCAGTTGGTGTAACTGAGAGCAGTACTTGTTGGAATTAATCGTTTGGTTTTCCAGAAGGAGCTCATAATAGAGGACTCCCTTCCAATCCCCACCATATACACAACATCACCTTCTTTGGATGAAGACCGGCCTCTGGTGTGGTTGGTGGTGGTTCATTTCACTTGCCCCACAATCTCATCGGTTCCACATTGACGTACAGTATCCACTTTTCATAGCCCGTCACAATTTGTTTTAAAAACAGAATGTTTTCATTATGTTTCAGTAGAGAATCCCATAAGGAAATATGGTCAAGAAGGTTTTTTTCACTTAACTTACGTGGAACCCAAACATCAAAGTGATGAACATAACCAAGCTGGTGCAAATGATTTTCAACGCTTGATTTGGATATTTTGAGTATGTCGGCTATCTCCTGCATGGTATAACATTGATTGTTCTCAATTATTATTTCGATTTAATCGCTATCAACTTCAACTGGTCTACCCGACTGTGGAGTATTGTCCAGCGAGAGATCTCCAGCACGAAACTTCGCAAACCACTTTTGACACATTTGATCAGTCATAGCACCTTCTCCATACACTGCACGAATCTTTTTGTGCATTTCAGTTGCGTTTTTACCTTTCTTGAAATAATAAAGCGTAATATGCCAAAAATATTGCTTTTTTCTTCCATCTTCAATATTAAAATAGCTATACAAAAATTCACCAATTTTGATAAGCCTTTTTTTAAAATATATGCTGATATGACAGCTGTCACATACAATCTAACAAAAATGTTCGGAGTGAAGTTAAAGACAACTAAGTGCTACTAGAGCCATCTTAAGGAAAAAAAAAAAGAATGAACCTTTTGGCCCACCCAATACTTGGAGATTGCCTAATGTCTACAATGATTCTCTAAAGATCACTGTCAACTCTTTGGAGCAATTTCTCACTGGTGGGCCCATGACCCTTGACATCAAAAAGATCATCATAATCAACATGTTTCCAAGGACTGCCAAAGAGTATATACATATACATATATTTATTTATACATATACACATATATATACATATAATGTATACTACAAATATTTTGACCTAAAAGCCACCTTAGAAAATAAATGTATATACGTAGGTAGATATGTAGCAAATACATGGGAGACAAAGGACATAATAATTAAAAATGCAGGTTTTGAGGTCAAAATGCCTAGATTTGAATCTTTGTTTTCTCACTTAGAATGCGGTATTTTCCCACCACTTAGGAAGATTACCTAATCACTCACTGTCCTAATTTTCTCATCTACAAATTACGAAATATACCTACACTTAACCTCCAGAGTTATTGTGAAGATTAAATGAGATAATACATGAAAAATACTTAGAATACTGCCTGGAATCAAGTAAAAAGTCAATAAATGTCCTAAGGTGATGATAATAATGGTGAAAAGGAGTAGAATGGGGAAAAGAAAGAAAACAGTCAGCCTTGGCAAGAGTTAGAATGGCTGTTCATTACTTTGAGGCAGGCAATGGTAAAAATTACAGAAACAAACCCTTTTTTGGCTACCAATCTTTTGCAGCTCTCTTGAATTCAAGTTTAAGGAAAACATGCAACTTGGTGTTAACATGACCAAGCTTCGCTCAAATGTGTCTTTATTATTTACTGCTCACTTAAGCCCAAAGTTTAAGAAAGGAAATTATTCCTATGGCAAATACTATAGAAAGAAGTGGATTTGGTTCCAATCTGAATATGAAATAATTGAGGGTAAATGAGAGAACTTAATAATATTCAGAATGATCAGGATACCATGGTTGAAAAATAAGCACAATGCCATTAATCAGTTAGAGGCTCTAATGTGAACAAATGACAAACTATTAGGCAACTCATTATTTAATAATTAGTGAATTACTAATGGTTACCTATAGGATAGTTGTGTAAAAATTTTATTTCAGACATTCCAAGAAAAATTTACTTATATAGATTTGTTTCTGGCTAAATCATAAGTCAATAACTTAAAAAAATCTTAATTATGTGGTCTTTCATCTAAGATTTTGCAATTAATTTACTGTTCATCATATCTCAGTGTGTAGAAAATATAATTTAGAGTTTCATCTTTCTTTTTGTTTCTCTACTCATATTTCCAAAATTGTGCTTCCATGTACAGGAATATCTACTAGCTATGATTCCTCCATTGGGGGAACAAAAAAAAAATGCTTAATTTTCAGCTGTGAAAACCTTACGTTTTCTCTGAGATTTTTCTGAGAAAACCTATTGGTATACACAGTTAATTGCAGACCACGAGGATCCTTTTTAAGTATTGTTTACAATAATGCCCAGGACTCAGATCTTTACAGCCTACTTTTACAAAAAGTCTACCTTCACAAAATCCGATTACATTCTTAAAGAGATTAAACCCACTGCTGGGGTGGCAGGGGGACTCCGACCAGAAAGTTGTGTAGGGAAGGAACAAGTATATGTTTACAAAAGAAAAAAAATAAATCAGTGCCCACTTTCTGGTTCTGTTTTACTTAAAAATAAAATAAAGCCTTAGTATTTATGAAAATACATTTTTAAATTGGTCACCATGGCATAGAAAACAGCAGAACATTGCTAACCACTATTTTAGGGACTTGGTTTGTTTGCTTATTGAGAAAAAAAAAGGCTCTGCATACAAAAATTTCTAAATAAATACCGACTTGAGGATATAGATATATTAATCCTCTATTATGATATGATGTGCTACTGAAGCACAACTTTTTACAAAATATAACTTAGTTGTGTAAATGGAGGGTGGGGGGAACACAGCCAAATCATCAACATATCATGCTGAGAGTAGTGATATGTGCATTCATTTACTACAAAAAAAAATAAAATAAAGAGGAGATGGGAAGATCACAGAAAGGCATATAAAGAGAGATGGATCCAGAGTTGTCACTGCTATCCACATTTTTACTCCTTTTGGTCACACCTAGACCAAGTCTGCTGAATGGGGTCTCAATGCAGGGAGTAACCCTACAGGAGAACTAAGACGAATGAGCATTCCTCAAATGCGGTACGGGCTCTGATCTATCGGCGAACTGAGTTCAGTTTCCCCTTTCTCAGGAAGAGAAAAGGAGATAAGCCAGACCCAGTCCTTTGGTTTTCAATAATGTCAGCATTTCTATGTGACCATAATAATTAATTATTCATCCCTCATTCACAAATTTATTTAAATTCCTTTTGAACATATTCTTAAGTTGGGCCATAATCCTGAATAAGTTTCTTAATTGTATTACCTGCTAATGAGTAATAATTACTTTTATTTTTGGCCCTAAGAGAGACCCAAGGGACCCCCAAAGGTTACGGTGGTATGGAATTTGGCGAAATCCCCAATCAACATATCCATATGCTTCACTATGATGCACTATGTTAACATATCCTTACTCAGTCTCCTTCCTTCTAAAAGTCTCTCCAACATCTTAATAACTTTAGCTATTTTTCTTTAGATGTTCTTCTTTTTAAAAAAGGTTTTACTATATATATTTCCTTCTTGAGGTCTGCCAACTGTAATACCTCATAAATGTCTAGCTATAATTGTACTGTGGTTTAGAGCTCAGGATACCTGTTTCCCTCTAGAACTCTTCCTGATGAGGCCCAGAAGACTTTTGGTACTTTGTGCTAGTGTCTTTCAGAAAATGACTGGTAGATTATCTTCTCTCTTAGCTAAGTTAAACACATTCAGCTTTCTTTCCCCCCTGCTATGTGTTTATGCCAGCCTTAAGCATATTTATTAGTTTTAATCCCATAAATATTTTTCTGACATTATTTCTGAATGTTTAGTGTTTTTCCTACTAGGAAGTGCCTCATAGCAATGTATCTTTCCATAGTCTATGATAAGGTACAGTTCAAGTCTCTTAGAAATGTACTTGTTTTGAAGTACTAAGAAAATAACTAAAGAAAAATCTATAGGTCTTCATTATTAGGAATAAGAAATGTTAAATGTTGAACAAGACTCTGATATATGTTGAAAAAGAAACAAAAAATAACTGATTTCCCCCCCAAATCCTTGGACAATACTAGCAATGAGCTACAATCTATTATTAAATTGTCAAGAAGTCTTGTGATTCAATTTTTCTTTTTATAATTTCAATCACAATGAAGATATATGTTTGAGCCACATCTTTGAAATTCTCCAGGCTTCAGTTTTCTCATTTAAAAATTAAGAGGATTTAACAAGAAATCTTTAAGTTCCTTTAGAACAGATGCTTCTAATCTGAATTTTGAATGAAAATTTAAGATCTTATTCCCTCAAATCTCTTCTTCTGAAAATTATTCAAATAGCAAAAATGATATTTTTAAATATTAACAGGAAAGTGTTCTTACTATTTTAAGCAGTCTTATTTATCTCTAAATTACTTTCAAATATTCTTAAAATATCTTAGGTTTAAGGCACCAAGACAGATATCTCTCTTCCAACTCCCTGGAGTAATGCAAAAGGACGACTACTTCATTTACTTTCTCTTATGGTTATGTTCAGAGGGACCATCATAAGATCCATTCTACCTCTTTACTAGCTATCATAGATCCACAGAAAGGGGCGGAACATAATATATATATATATACAGAACTTCCATTATTTTACTTTTACGCAGGCTTGAATGTTTCCAAATGAAAGATGACTTAAAACTCGATCCCCAAACCTGACATTGTGATAAGTCAAAAACTGTTCAAAGCATATGGAGGACTGCGTTAAAATTTAATTCTGAAGAATGTAAAATTGTTTGTAACTTTTGAACTGCAACATTTACACACATATACGGACAAATAATAGAAATATTTGTAAATACTAAAATATCTGATATTTGGTAATGGAATTATGGGTGTCCTTTAAATGTATCTTAAACTATAGATCATTGTTTTAAAAATAAATATATGAAATATCATACATACTTTGAACATTGATTTCTATAAATATTTGACACAAGGAGAAGTGAATGAATAAATGGATGGAGGATGGATGGATGCATGTTTATCAAGGCCTGACAGTCTTGCCTTAATTAGGTCTACAGTAGTAAAACTTAGCTTTCAGACTCACTTTGTTTAGCTAGTACCAAGCAGGACTCATTTCCTATATCCCTGCTGATTTTAAAAAGTTATATATTCAAGCCTGTCATAATTCTCTCTTGAATAAGAAACCAAGTCACTTCACCAATAACTTATCCATATGCCCATAAAAGAATTCAAACATACTAGTGCGCAAAACAGAGGACTAGAGCAAACCAAGAGACGTCAGTTGGGAAGAAATATCAGAGTATATGAGATTGATGGATGAGGAAGCTCAAGCAACAACTTTCTCTGGAAAAAGTAGGTATAAATAGCAGAGAGAATGCTGGTTGTTGAATAAATGCGCAGACTAGAAAACAATCTGAAAATTTAATTGTAAAGGTTTGTCAGCAGTGAGGTCTATAGTGGTTTATAGCAAATCCTTTGGTAAAAATTCTCTAACCAACAACCTTTAAATTTTATATACTGCTACAGATCATCTGCTGTTTTCTAGGATTTTCAGTTGGGTTGAAAGTGTAAGCTTTAGTTTATTTAAAATCAATAAAAATAAATCAGAGTCTGAGTTTAGCTATAACTAGTTTACAATGAGAAGAGCAGCTCTGTGAGAGATAGGCCATTTGTTATGCTCCACGTATAGAGACTTTATATGGGTCTAATATTAAGCCACAGAAAGTTTTTTGATTCACTTTGTTGATATGTGTAGCCTTTGATGAGCATTTGTATTAGCCACACACGCCGGTGTAATTAGCTGAAGTAAGAGAATAGTCATAAGCAGTGTAGATTTGAGCATTTGATAAGTAATTCTGAAAGGCTCTGTCATATTTCTTGGACTTTATTTAAATGTATTTGCTAATTTGCTGTTCTGATATGGAATTCATCACATGGACAGAATACACTGTATTAGGTGTCACATAGCTAGTTAACTCACTATCTAAATCAGAAAGATGAAGCTTACATCTATCCTATATTTTTAAGGCAAGGAGAGAAGTTTACTTTTAAAAAGGGTGGTGAAAATGTAAAGCATCTATGGCTTCTCAGGCAGAACTCTGCAGGCCTGGCAATGATGCAGACAGGGCTATGGATGTGGCTTCAAGGAAAAGATAACCAAGAGTCTAATTTTTTTGATAACTTTGGTGTTTGGGGAAATGCTATTAAAGTTGAAGTAAAATTGTTGGCTCTGGGGAGGTATTTTTGACTTAGACCTACAGTTCTGGCTGAGATGGTGTCAGAACTGTGAGGAGAAAGACTTGGCGACATCTATCACATTAATCCCAGATGCTACTGTGGTGGTAGCTCTTGTGGTTTGGAGTCGTTTCAATGTATGCAAGGGAGGGCTCCCTTTTTGGCAAATGATTTGGAAGGGGAGGGTGATAAAACTGTCTGCATTCATTTTGGGTACAGATAAGAGGCATTTCTCTACAAGAAGTTTTTTAAGGTTGTGGGCCTAACTTGCATTCTAAAAGAATTCAAGTTTAACTAAACCCCAAACTAGTTTTTGAGTATTTCATAGTTACACTAGTGTCACATAATGTTAGAATGAGATAGCTCTTAATAAATACACTGCTCACGATTTCTTCTCACTGTGGCCTCTGTAGCTCCGTCCAGGGCCACCTCCTCAGACTTTCACATCTGCCTCCTTCCTTACCTCTGTTATGGCAACAAGGTTTTGAGAATGAATCTCTCTTCTGTGCTTATATCAAGTAATGGGGGGCTATATTTAAGCTACTGAATCTAAGGCTTGACTTGGATATTTATTTTTGCAGAACAGTATCTATCAAGTCAGAACCTAGGTAGAAATCTTTTCAAATTCTATATCAGATAGACGAGGTTTGAATCCCTGCTCTACATTCACTAGCTGTTAATAAAACTTAAGAGACTTAGTGTCTTAATCAATCCAAGCTTAGGTTTCCTGGGATTGATACAAAGATTAAATATAGTATAAACATAAAAGCACCTAACATAATGGCTGGTGTAGAGAGCAATAGGACTTTTTGTTTGTTTGTTTACCTCTCAATTTTCTTCTACTGCTCTATTACCAAGTGTTGAGAAACCCCGTGTAGGCTTACATGACATCTTTCCCTCTATACACACACACACGCACACACACACACACACACACACATTTTCATTGGTAACTCAGAAACATTTGCAATTTAGGAGAGAGTATTAGAGCCTAGAGAATTAGAAAAAAGAAAAACTTATCTAAATAAAATTTGATAAGAAGTAAAATTTAAAGCCCATGTATTAATCTATGAATGGCACAGTAGTACCATTTCAAACTCCCATTTTAAAGAGCTTGTAAAACACGCCAGTAAAGAGTAATACTTTCACAAATTTCACTTACATGAAATACTCCATATGAAGTTATTTACTATGTTAATTAGATATACTGACAACTTTTCTCAGGTTCTTTTAATTTTTTTCAACATTGTCAGTTCAAGGGGCTTCATCTGTCTTAACACTCCATGTTACTAAGAAGCCGAGACTGCAGGTCTTAGTAAGCCTGGCTACTCATTAACTCTTTCAGCAAATCATATCCCAAACCCTAGGGTAGTCACTGGGTAGTGCACACATAAGCAAATCTGTTCACCACTAGAGCAGCACATGGCTTTGGCAGACAATAAACTAGTCTCCAAGTTGGAATAAAATAAGTCCTAAGGATCTGAGCAAGCGATTGCTGTAGGACCACAACAGAGATAGTAATAAATTTTAATGGGAAACGGAAAGGAGCAATCAAGAAATTTTTCATGAGGAGTGTAACACTGACAAGGATATGGAAATATAGATGAGTGAGATTTTTGATAAATAGAAAGGTGCAAGCATAAGAAAGGGTATTCTGGACTTGGAAACTAGATGAACAACGACACAGAAATATAAAGGTATGTATCAGTTTGATTAGCTTAAGCAGAGTACGATGTTGTGGTGGGAAATGAGACCTGAAAGGTAGGCTGAGGACAGATCAATGCAGGAATGATTGGGGACAGAAAAGAGACAGAAGTGCACTGTTCTCTGAATACAAATCAAATGAAGATAGTCAATCGCTAAGTCAGTTTTTTTCACGCTGAACGAGAATCATAATTTTCAATTATTTATTGATTTTTATTGTCTAAAATGCCATATTAGATACTGTACTAGAAATATATTGTGGGGAAATACATTGCTGCATGAGAAATTACCCCTGACTTTAAGATACTCACTGGAGTTAAGAAATGTATTGGAGCAGACAGGCAAGGCAGAAGAGAAGAAAGGGCTTTAACAAGTACAAACATAGGAATGCAGAAGAGTGAGAGGTTCATGTGGACAGGGTTGACACAGGTCAACGGAAAGCATCAAGAAATAAATAATATTTAAGCTCAATCTTGGGGAAAAAGCTGGATTTTGATCACTAAAGACAGGAAATGGAAGACATCCCAGGGAAATGGAGGAGCATGCAAAAGATATAGGATAGTAACGTTTGGTCCAATTTAAGGAAAACAAGAACATAGCAGAGAAAACCGACTGCTTCTACCAAGGGAGGGACAAAAATGGGTAGAAGGCAGATAGTAGGTCGGATGAACTTGGAGTTTGACTGGATTTATACATTGAGGAAAGATGATAAAATGTCTTATGTACCATGAAAAAAATATTCAGTAGGCTATATAAAGCCATAGGAAGGCACGAGAAGAAAAGTGCCATAACCAGACTGATCTAATAATGAGAAACCTCTGGCAGCAGTATGAAAAACAAACAGAGATTCATTCATTCATCCATCTATTCAACCAATAAGTAGAGACCCAACTTCTACTATATGCCAAGAACTGAGCCAGGTTTGGGAATACAATGAACAAACAAAATAGGCTCTGACCTCAAAGTCAGGTGTTAATCAAATAACCACATAAATAATGCATAATAAAATCCAGTGAAAAGTGCCATGAATGATCTTTACAGAGGGATTTCATTTGGTTTTCAGTATTCAGGAAAGCTCCCTGAAGAAAGGAAGCTTTAAGTTAAAATCTGAAAGATGGATAGGAATTAGTCTGATATGCGTTTATGTGTATTTGGGAGGGAGGCTGTGGGAGTCAGGAAGAAAACACTCTAAGCAGAAGGAAGAGCTTGTACAGGAAAGAATGGTACAAGACTGAGCCCGTGCTCTAGAGCCCGCACGCCACAACTACTGAGCCTGCATGCTACAACTACTGAGCCCGCACTCTAGAGCCCATGCGCCACAACTATTGAGCCCACGCTCTAGAGCCCGTGCGTCACAACTACTGAGCCCGCACTCTAGTGCCCGCACGCCACAACTACTGAGCCTGCATGCCACAACTACTGAGCCTGTGCTCTAGAGCCTGCACACCATAACTACTGAGCCCACACTCTAGAGCCCGTGCGCCACAACTACTGAGCCTGCGCTCTAGAGTCTGCGCGCCACAACTACTGAGCACGTGCGCCACAACTACTGAGCCCGTGCTCTAGAGCCCACAGGCCACAACTACTGAGCCCGCGTGCCACAACTACTGAGCCTGCGCTCTAGAGCCCGCGCACCACAACTACAGGGCCCGTGCGACACAACTACTGAAGCCCGGGTGCCTAGAGCCCATGCTCCGCAACAAGAGAGGCCATCGCAAAGAGAAGCCCGCGCACCACAACGAAGAGTAACGCCTGCTCGCCGCAACGAGAGAAAGCCCGCACGCAGCAATGAAGACCCAACACAGACAAAAAAAAAAGGGATGGTAAAGAACAAAACTGTACGGCACGTTGGAACTAAGAGAGCATGGGAGTTTAGGATTAGCAGAGGCAAACTATTATATATTGGATGGATAAACAACAAGGTCCAATTGTATAGCACAGTGAACTATGTTCAGTATATTCAGTACTTCAATATCCTGTGGCAAACCATAATGGAAAAGAATATGAAAAAGAATATATATATATATATATATATACACACACACACACACACACACACACATACACATATAATTGAGTCACTTTGCTGTACAGAAGAAATTAACAGAACAGTGTAAATCAACTACTATACCGCAATACAATTTTTTAAAAAAAGAGAGAGAACAATGGGGAGAGCAGAGTGAGATTAGAATACAGACACTAACCATGCAGGGAGCCAAGAGAGAATTTGGTGTTTGTTTCTAACATTTAAAAAAGTTACTGAAAATTTATTTCATTTGCAAGGCAGTTCATGAAATGGTCCTATATTCAATACTGTGTAGAAATTCTCTACATTTTAACTGTAAACTTCTCAAAACTAAGAATTATCTATAGTAAATTCATACTCCCTAATAAAGAATAATGTGCAACTGTTATAACTGTGATGTGATAAGGACAGCAAAACTTTATCTGTTTTCCAAACAGAAAAAGTTTTAATAGCTTCATGTTTTAGTAACCCAAAGCATCAAAGATAACTAATGGCCATACTATCTTTCACATCATAATTACTTTCATTTCATTATTTTAATACTCTATGTTTCATAAAATTATTAGAGATCTGAAATATTTTCCTTCAACATATCATGGCAGAAAGAAAGAAGGAGAGAGAGGGAGAGAGAGAGAGAGGGAAGGAGGGAGGAAGAGTTGTAGTGATTCCATTTGCACACTTTTGAAATTGTTATTGCATCCTAAAGAACAAAACACCTGCTTCCTTTTTATCACCATTTATTTCATCAACATGCCAATTTATAAAATTAAGTTGAGATTGACCTCTTATGATAAAGACAGAGCTGAAACTTTCCAGTCATGGATGTTTCCTACATTTCCATGCATCTCAACTAAAATATAAACTTTTTACTTTGGTTTTTAAATATCTTTCTAGAAACTTACCACTTTGTGAAGGTCACTGGCAGTGAGCTTTGAGGTGACCACAGAATCAAGAATAAGGGTGAGCTGCTCAGAAAGTCCAGAAAGCAGTGAATCAAAAAAGAAAGTTTCTCCTTTCTTGTTTTTCAGCTGGTCAGCTTTGCTCTTTTAATCTAATATATTCTGGTGGAATGCTGCATATGACATAGTATATTCTGTCATAGTGACCTTTCTTCCTTTTGAAAACTTGGCTTATAGCTTCAAAATACATATATATTTCCATTTATAAAGGCAACAATGGAAGAAGGAAGACACAGAGACAGCTCTGATTCTCTAAGCCTTACACTCAGGACATTTGAATTTGTGGTCCGGCAACCCAAGAGGCAGAGTGGAACAGAAGCAGGTCACAGGGCATGACAGTGCCAAAGAGAAAAGATGCAAAGAGAAACAGTCATTTTAGGTGTCTAAGAGAGGCCAAGTGAACACTGGGGATAGAGAAGAGCTTTATTAAAATCTCGTATGTGCACAATCCAAACACAAAATCTTCCAAGTATTTAGTCTTCACTTACTACACTCTTTCATCAAGTAAGTGAAATATTTACTGAGCATGTTTTACATCTTGGATTCTGTGCTAACTGATGAGAACTGAAAGAAGAATAACCCAGTGTCCTCAAAAAGCTCACAAGAGTTTGAGGGGGAAAGACATATAAAAAGATACTTTTAATACAGTGTAACATGAATATACAGTATTTTTGTAAGAAAAGGAGGAAGGACACCTAACTTGGTTGGGAAGAACTGCTTGAGATTGTTTCTGAAAGAGAGAATGCTGGAAATTTAAATAGAATGAGGAGAGGTAATTTTTTTCCACGTGGGTGATGGAATGAACAAAGGCAGATTCTGTGGCAATGAGCAGTATGCAGTGTAGGGAACTATAAACAGGATTTTGGGAGATGAAGTTCCGCATCAGGGAGTGTGAAGACAGTAGGCTGGTGAATAACTGGGCATTAAAGCAATATAGGAGGTCGTGTTAAATAGCTCGGGTTTTATCCTGAAGGTAGCAGTAAACAATTGAAGGTTTTCTTAAGCAAGGAAGTGATATGGCCACAACTGTGTGTGTGTGTGTGTATACACACACACACACACACACATATATATACACACACATTTATGAAGACCCAAAACAGAAGCAGCAGGACCAGTTATGAAAGCACTGCCATTGTCCAGGTGAGACACGAACGTTCAAACTAGTGGAGTGGTGACACTAGAATATGCCAGAATTTGGTACTGGATTGTATAGTTCTGGACAATCATTAAAGAAACTGCATAATCAAAGATGACTCCCAGCCTTCTAGAACTTAGAAGATTTTAGAAGAGAAACAACTTAGGCAAAGGATAAAATGTTCAATTTTGTAAGTGGTCCATTTAGAATACCTACTACCATTAAGGGAAGATGCCCCCACAATAAAAATAATTAAATGAGAATGAAGCTTTGGGGAGAGGTCATAGCTTCGAAATAGAAGAGTACTGGTCACGGATACATGGTGGCTGAAACCTTGACAGTGGATGAAATCACCTGTGTCAGTGACCGAAGAAAAGCAGTAGACTGAGGACAGTGCCTTGGGAGAGGATCAGCATTTCATGGATGGGCAGAAAAAGAAGAGCCACTAAAGGAGACAGAAAACAAACAGCCAGAGGTATCTGAAGAATACTGGGAGATGCAAGTGTTCTGAAAGCAGAGAGTGAAGTGATCCAAGAAGGGCCCTCCAAAACAGATCTGCTCCAAAAGTGAATGCTTTCTAATACCTTACTGTTAATGCTTTTAAAAAATGACAATGTTAATAATAAGCAAATATCTCTTGTTCAAAATTCCTTTCGATTCTTCTAATTTTATTTCTTTATTTTCTTATTCCCATCCTCCTCATACCCCAACGTGTGCTATTGAGGGGTAATGGAACATGATTACCCACTTGTAACAACACAGCAACTAAACAAGAACAAGGAAGGCGGTGAGGAGTAGTGAGGGGTACGTGAGAGCTTTAACCCTTTTCAGTTGGGATACCTCCAAGTTATATGTGGAAAGTAAGCCATGTATGGACTTTGTTCCCTTTATTTCAGGTTTGATTATTCAGTTTGCGGTTTATCCCCATTCTTCACTTTTCTTTCCTTCTTATGCTCACTCTTAAGCAATTCTGCAGTTTGTTGGCACTTCTTTAGGGGCAAGTGGGGAATAAAAAATAAATTCAATTCAAGCAATATACTTATGTAAATGGTGCTTATATTTTTATATGGAAACTCAAAGCCAGATATTCAAAATGAGTATCACATTTGTTTTGACTGCCGACCCAAAGCAGACCACCACCACTACTCCTTCTAGAAGTAGCCAAGCATAACAAGAAACATAAGCAACCAAAAAACCACACATAAAACAAATCCGAAGGAATGTATGCAGAAGCTAAATAAACAGTGGAGGTCACCAAACACATGCACTGTCAAGAAAAGGGGAAAGAAATCTATGGAAAAAGAGAAACCACCTGCCAATTTCAAATAATTCAACTCCAAGAACTGACTGTGGTGAGCCTACTTGCTGATCCCAGACAGTCACCACTCAGACTTTCTGTGCTTTGAACATTAGCAATAACAATCTCAAATTTCATGCAGTGCAGAGCTTAGCACACAGGTGTTAAATCACAATTTCAATTTAGAAAGTGTCCTTGCCCTATTTAGAAAATAGTGAGCTGTTTGTGATGTTTCAACTTTGGAGAAAGCAAAAAGAAAACCTTAAGCTTGAGTCTTAGTGCAATTCATGTCAACTATATCGATTTTGTTGAATTATGTCTGAAATCCATAGTAACTCACTATCTGGCAACTATCTCCATAATATGGAAAGAAGTAAGACTCTGACTAGAGTTTTGCAGGAGTTTCAACATCTTATAATTTTTCAGGGATACCTGAAGTTTACAAACCCAAGGCAGGGCCCAGGACTAAAGCCATCTACTAAATCAAGACCAGCATCAGGGAAGCTCTAGGGTATAATGGTATATATAAGTTTTTAACTGGGGAGCAAAATTCCAGACTTCAAAGATGTATAAGAATCTCTAATAACGGTTCAGGCAAAGTCTGAAGAACCAAGCTGAGGTGGTGTGAGGTCTTGGCAAATATGTAGGCATAGCAACAGAAATCTGGGCAGCTGTTGATACCACAGACTTCTAAGCAAAGAGGAATTTCGCTCTTAGAATGCTGCTGGACCGTAGCTGCTTGACGCTACTCATCTGACTGCATTCCTGCAGACTGAAGTCTCAGAGGTAGAGATTCATGAGAACAAGAGACAAGAGGAAGCCAAGGCCCAAGAGTTTGCTGGGTAGACAAACTTCCAGGATAACTTGCCAAATGGGTCTGTAGTAGAGTTCTAGTTACATAAACTGGGCACATGTGAGGAATTTAGTTTTGGGAACCACTGAGGGTCACTTTATCAGAATGGTACTCAAAAACGAGGGGAGCTGAGATCTAGGAAGGAAGACAGTGGTTTACACAAGAAATTTAAGTCCCAGTCCAGATGAGGGTTGCAATAAATATGATTTGGGTATGATTAGAGTCTAAAAGCTAATGCTTCCTGGGTCAGCCTATCGGGGATGGTTCTTTCTCAGGCTTGGCAGTGGGCCACAATGGATGGGGGAAAAGGTAGTGACTACTAGAAAAACCAAAGTACTCTCTTCTTCCAATACTGCCATTAGATCAGGAGCCATTAAAGGGCTCAGCCGTGCAGAACAAGGGAAGACAAGAGGGTGAGATGAAGTTAGAACATGGCTGGCAACTCAACTGACAACATCTCTTCCCTGCAAATGCACTAATCATCTTCAAGACTTTGCTATAGAAAATGCGAACCTAAGATTGTAAAGATCTCTCTCGTTAGATAGTCCAGCCCTCTCTGTGCCATTTGAAACTGCTCCACAAGCATCTCCATTAATCAGATATTCAAGGTTTGATGGAACACCAGAAGTGACAGAGACGTCACTACTATAAGAGGCGGTCTACTCACTCTTTGGAATGCTCTGCTAAAACACTCTCCCTCAAAGTGAGCTCAACTCCCTCTCTTTGAGGCTTAGACCTTATTACTACTCATTCTATCCCTTAAAACCAAATAAAATAGGCTAATCCCTCTGATAGGTTCCTTTGCATACTAGTCACTATTTTATGAATGCCTTCCAATTTGTCTAAATCCCTCTTAAAATCTGTTAATTAGGCATGAAATGCCAATCTAGAGAGCAAAGGTTAGAATGGTAATCGTGCCTCTACTATCCTTGATATAAAAACAAATTAGATTGTCCTCCCGGCCATGTGATATTGATAACTTAACTAAATCAACTACAGTCTCCACATCTTTTAAGACAGTATAGATAGGAGAGGGGTTGGTTTTTAAAAAAAAATAATATAATTTAATGATTGAAATTTGGGGCATATAGAAAGTAAGAAAATTTAAGTCTTGTATAATTCCAGCAGGGCCTAGGCATGGAAAATGCTTACTGAAAAAAAGTGGCATAGGAGACCTAACACTCATGACAAAAAACTAGAAGAAAACAAACATATTTTTAAATAACATAGAGCAGGGGCCGGAGAGGGCTGACTAAAAAGTGGCACAAGGAAATTCTGGAGGGTGACAGCACTGTTCTATAAACTCTTGAGTGAAGAGTTTGTAATTGTGGGGTGGTTACAGGATGGCCCACATTTGTCAAAATTCACAGGCCTGCACAGTAAAAAGGGTAAGCTTTAATGTGTGTTAATGACACATCATTTTAAAAAATTATAATCTGTAAGAAAATATATGCATTATGATGCCAACTTTGTAGAAAAAAGTTATATCCAAAAGTATTAACAGGAGTTATTTCTGGGAAGTATGCTTATGGATTTACTGAAAGACATTTCAATTAGAAATGAGCATTTTGGTTGAAAGGTCATACATAATCAAGACTGTGAAAGCCGTACTGAGATCATGTGAATGCAGAAATGAGCAGAAAACCACTGGAAATTCAAAGGAGATCAATTCAGTTCAAAGGGAAAAACAATGGAAAAAGAGAGATGTATATACTGTGTACATGTTTGTGGGTGTAAGGGGAGAAGTTTCCATTTGTATTGTAGCCCATGAATATTTTTATTCTTCTTGAATTGGCTTATATGCAAAAGAGGTTGTTCATCAATAATTAATGCCACTGATAAAAATGGTGAGAAGGAAAAAAAAAAAAAAAAACCCAAAACAAGGGGAAAACCAGAATTCTTTATTGCGCAAAGAGAGCCCTCCCTTCAGCTAATCAGTACTCTTTGGGATTGGTTGTTCAACTGATTATGATCTATCCAACTGCATTATCATCTTCTCCCTATTTCTCTATCTTATCAGGCTATCAGGAGGAAACCCTGTCAAAAGCTTTACATATAAGGCATCTACCACATTTTTCTTTTTCTCTATCAAAAAATACAATACAGTGAGTTGGACCAGAGTTTTTCTCTGTGAACTCATGGCTGCTTCCAGTGAGCACTGCTTCCCTTTATAAGAGCTCATAAATCATCCCTTTAATTATTTGTTCTAGTCACTATATATAGCTTCGAGAACTCACCTACTTTTCTGTATTATCTCCTCTTCCCCTCCCCCCACTTCCTCTTTAAATGGGGATCTCCAGAGCCACTCTTTGGACAATTCTTTGGGCAAAATTTTCACTCTCCACATTTACTAAAATATTTCAGAAAGCAGTTCACAAACTGTTTCAAAATTTTATCAACGTAAGAGGTATACAATTTGTTCATGCCAGGTTTGGGAGCAAGGAGCTGCTTTTCAACGATCCTTTCCCTAATGTGGATTCTAATTCCTTTTTAATAGTGTTTGTTTAGTACTTTTCAACCCAAAGATCATTCTTCTTGATTAAAAAAATAGTCAAAAATAGAGGCTAAGTTGTTTTTGTTTTTTTAGTCTTTGATTAAGTCTCAAGCAGCACATCTATCATGGCCTTGTTCTTTCTTATTACTCTGAATATAAGGACATTTGTATTAAAACTACATTTGCAGCATGCATACTGTATTTTTACCTAAGACTTCATGTTCACAGGAGTGAAGTGGTTTATGGGAGAGATTATGGGACAGGGCTACTCTCTCCACTCAATAAGCTAAGTTAGTCGAACAGCACTGATTGTATTAAACATGAGGATTTATATTTTCACTCCATGTTTACCTAGAAAAATGTAAATCAGTTAAATTTTCCATAAAATTAGTACAAATAAAATGAGAAAAATGAGTAGGTCATATTTCAATTTTAAGTGTTGCATCACTTACAATTAAATATATTTTTAAGTGTTCTGGATCTGCACTAATATGGTAGCCACTAGCCATATGAGGCTATTTAAGTGTAAGTTCCTGATAAATTAAACACACTAAAAAATTCAGTTCCTCACTGCAACTGGCCACATTTCAAGTGCTCAATAGCCACACGTGGCTAGACTGTGCTTGACAGTACAGTACAGAACATTTTCATCATCACAGAAAGTTCTATTGTAAAGCACTGATCTAGATATACAAAATGCGATGCCTAGTTGGCTTTTTCAAATCTACATTTCTCTCTTATGAAATTACTACACATGTCAGCCACTGATTTAGGAGGTGATTATATTAACGACTGTGCGTATATTGCCTCTTGAATGAACTACTTGCAAGTTATAATTAAATGTATTGATTTGCTCTCATATCAATTGATTAAAAAAAAGACAGGGCTTCCCTGGTGGCGCAGTGGTTGAGAATCTGCCTGCCAATGCAGGGGACATGGGTTCGAGCCCTGGTTTGGGAAGATCCCACATGCCGCGGAGCAACTAAGCCCGTGAGCCACAACTACTGAGCCTGCGCGTCTGGAGCCTGTGCTCCGCAACAAGAGAGGCCGCGATAGTGAGAGGCCCGCGCACCGCGATGAAGAGTGGCCCCCGCTCGCCACAACTAGAGAAAGCCCTCGCACAGAAACGAAGACCCAACACAACCATAAATAAATAAATAAAATTTAAAAAAAAAAAAAAAAAAAAAAAGACAACTAATAAATGTAAATAGATTATAATGCTTCAGATCACAGAACCTAGTGATAATGGTTAATCTGAATTCCCAAGATGTTTACTGCAAAACTTACCTTATTAGCATATCAGCAGTACATTTTAGTGGTATTTGGCAACCAGTTACTATTATTGAGAAAGCTATGGTAATCCACTAGGAATGCATATGTCTGATTTCAACTCAAAAGGAAAATATCAGCTCAAGGACTAGCATGTAAAAAGATAATACACTGAAAATAGGTGTCCCAGCACTAATTCTTTTTCTGTCTTCTAGTGTTTGTCCTCTTAGACAATCCTGACATGCACAAATAGAAACCATAGTGAGCCTCTGAGTAGCTGGTGACTTTTTTTTTCTGAGCCAGAACTGTTTTTAATAGATCTGCAAAGGATATAAAGGAAACTGGCTAAAGTAATATTAATAAAATGGAGGGAGGAAGTTAAAAGACTCTAAAAAGGAGATTGAGGGAAAACTTTTCATGTATGGGAAAACTAAGGAAAGAGAACAAGGAAGAAGGAAAAAATGATGAACAATTAATGTATATAACTGGTGTTTTTCATAGCATAAGAAAATAATCTAGTCCAATTTTTCACTTAAACAAATAAGAAGACACTGATGCCAAAAATGATTATACGATTTTCCCAAGATTACATCTCTTTTCCCAGGATAATTAGTATATGAAAATCTAAGACCCAGTGAAATGTATCCTTGTCAATATTCTTACCCTCTACACAATAACCCAACTGGCTTCGCCAGTTTCACTCAAGTGTCAGATAACACATTTGCATCGTATTTGAAAAAAGACAAATATGCATTTACTTTAAAATACAAAAGCCTGAGAATCACAGTCCTGTTAGGCTAACTACTGGATGATTCCTGTTTTGAATTGTTTTATACGTCCCAGAAAAATCAAGTTTTTGAGTAATGGTTTATGGAGGTGTACACCAGATAAATCTGACTAAACAAGTCTAACTCACTCACTTAAGTAACCTTATAAATTCCTTGAGAGCCATGACTTTTCCTTATTCCTCTTTGGATACCCAGGGCCTGACACAATGTTTGGCACATTGTAGGAGTGCAATCGACATTTAATGAATAAATAGATGCAATCCTCGCTGCTAAACTGTAAAAACGAGGCAAACAACCACACAACAAAAAAACAATCACACACATCCTTTGAAATTAGTTACAAAATTATTCTAAAGACACGAATGGCTGCTCACAAGTGTAGAAAGGAGGCTTCTAGCCAGTGGATTTTTCTTTTTCTTTTTTTTTAATAACTAATTTAGACAACTCAATGAAGACTTGAAAACTGCTCATTCAGAAATCTAAAATAATGTTAAAATATTGGAAATAATATGAGTCAAGTAAAAACTCAAAGGAAAAATGTCTGGACCAGAAGTAAAGAAATATGGCCTCTTTTGACTGAAATAGTTTGCCAATTTAACCTTTCTTTCAGTTTTCTTCCTTGTAATATGAGAATAGGATTATCTGGCGGACTGTCCCCAGAGGTTTTCATTTTGATACACAATGTTATGGAGGCAGGTTGTCGCCAAAGATGGTTCCCAGTGGTCCCTCCTCTTCCTGCTCGTGCAAGCTGCTTCTCCATCAAGAAGGAGTCTATCCCCGCTCTTTTCAAGGGCACTAGCCTCATGACTTGCCTTGACCAATAGAAAGTGGAGGAGGTGCGGGACAGTTTCCAGCCAGTCTTTAAGAGAATTTGCTGCTTTTGCCTTTGAGTAGCCAGCTGCCACGCTGAGTGGAAGGTCCGACTAGTTGGGGAACAGTGAGAGACAACTCGGGGAGACAGAGGCCACAGAGGAGCACTGAGAAGTCAGATATGTGGCCACAGCTTTCTTGGAAGTTCAAGCTCAGCCCCATGGCTAGATGAAGGCAGCCAGCTGCGTGAGTGACGGGGGGAGCAGAGGAGCCACTTAGCCATCGTCTCCCCCTCCTCTTCTCCAACCCACAAAATCACGAGAAGTAAATTACTGTTGCTTTCAGCCACTAATTTAGCATGGTTAGTTATGAAGCCATAGACAGCTGTTGGGTTGGCCAAAAAGTCCGTTCAGGTTTGTCCATAAGTGCCTATGTAAAACCCGAATGAACTTTTTGGCCAACCCAATAAAATAGATGTGAACCTTTGGAAGAGTCAAACAATTTAGAAAAATACCAGAAGTTTTCTGCAAATGCAAACAAATGCAAAACTCAAGATAAAGGATCATGGTTAAGCAACTGTAAACAATTGGAAATGCTCTGAAATACGATTTAAAATACTACTACAACATTGGCTTTTAAAATAATTTAATTCCCGTTGAAAATTAGTCAAGGGATGATTCTCAAAATCTCCCCCCGCCACCACCGCACTTTTCAGATGATGTTTACATGAGTATACTCAAGATTATGCAAATTCTTACAATGGTAGTTAAAGAAAGTACATTGAAATACAAGAGGTTGTCTACATCAATTCTAATTTATATATATATATATATATATATATATATAAAACCATACCTATTCATTACTGCATCATTAACAACACATTCCCTTTCTTAGTATCAAATTAAGCCACATGTCACAGATGAGCAAGGCTAATGATATGTTCAGACATTTTAGTTTAGATTGTTTTGCCATTCAGCTGAAGTTGGAAAGGTGACCTTGAGTTTTGTTTTGGATTTATTTTCCTTTGATTTAAATGCCTTTTAGCTTTGTCATTATTACTTCCCCGGTTTTTGAAAGCTTCTTTTGTTCCTCAATGTATTTGGAAATGGAGAGCAGAATTCACTTGCCTTATAAAATTGTCATCTTTCCAGTAATTTGAAATGAGAAAATATTTTAATATAATTTGATCTAATGTTATATAAAACAAGGCAAAGAGTTAAGATTTTAAAATATATGTACACTATTTAGGAATATAAGTAGCAGGTTTTTTTGCAAATTATGACTTCTCTATGTAAATGAAGCTAAGTTTTATAAAAAAGACCTGATCAGAAAGAGAGAGATTGAGAAGAAACATGATATTCATAAAAGGAACTTATGCTTTTATTCTAATCAGGAGGAAAAATTGTTTACTTTTTTCAAAATACAAACTCATAAAGCCCTTTTCACATACAGAATATGGAGAGTAAACGGGGTCTTAATCCAGATATTTAAACTTTAAAATTACAGATTCATAGCACTTTATGAAAACATTTCATGTAAATATTTTATATAAAAATTTCTATAAATCAATTCATAAATTTTAAAAAGCAGAGAACTTTACCTTTAGAGGAATATTGTGGTTAAATTTTGGAGAAATGAATATTCCTTTTTTCAAAAAATGGTGTGAATCTACAACTAACTTATGCATTTTTAATATTTAATGTCACATGTTAATTTCCTTAAAATCAATCACTGTGATACAGAAGATCATACCTTAACAAAAATTTTAGAGGAATACTATTTAAATAGAAAAGTTTAAAAAGAAGCATTGAAAATCTGTAATGTGTTAGGCCCAAGGCACCCATTTTTTATGTTTTCTTTAACCTCACAATTCTTGGGGGTAAATAACATCACCACCAATTTGAAAGATTAGAACACAAAAATTTAAAAAGATTTGTGGTAAAATACCCAAGATAACAAAGTTAGTAAGTGTCCAGAGTTGAGTTTTCAACAAAAGTCAGTCTGATTATAGTACCCATAGTATTCTCATTGTTTTACAGTGCCTGGGGTTAATGATTTAAAAACTGTACTTCATTACCTCTCACAGCTTCATAGCATGCCCTTCCCACCTCTTTGTGATCTAGCATCATGCCACCTCCCCATTCTTATCAATTCTCTAACCTAACCCCTCCTCCCCTTCCTCCCCCAAACCTCATCCCACACTCTAGTGGATTAGAGATGGGTGAAGGGATAATTTCGACAGAAGTGGTAAATGCGATGATAGAGATACATTCTGTGTACTCTTGGAGAAAATGGCATAACTTTTTTGGGGGGGGAGGGGTGAGAGTGAAGATAGGGCTTTCAGATAAAGTTGATCTGGCTCTTCATGGATTGAAGGATGAGGAGGGGTTAGTGAGGTGGGCATTTTAGGCATACAGCCGAGCACATACAGAGCACAAAATGGCATGGTGTATACGACAAAATACATTCCCAGTATTAATGGAATATAAAATCCACTCTACCACAGTGGGGTGAGAGAGACAGGTAGACATGGAGGGTCTTATGTGCTGAGAGAAAGACCATGGATTTATTACTAAACAATGGGAAACTGTTAAGAAGTTTTTAAGAGAAAGAGTGGACAGACTGGATTTATTTTACATGAATCATCATGAAGCAGTATGGAGAGTGAATTGTGGGTAAGGAAGGGGTGTTGGTAGCAAAGGTGAAGACAAGGAGACAGTTAATGGTAAAAGTAATTGTCTGATCAAGAGATATGCCTTAACTACTTCTAGGGCAAGTTTGGTGGGGGGGAGCCAGTGTGTAGAGAGGAGGGTAATGGAGCTTGTCCATATGGTACCTTGTCCAAAGTTTGAAAAGCACTTCTTCAATGACTCACTTTACTTTCCTCTGTTGGAAAGCTGTTACAATATATTGACACTTTGTAAATACAAGACACTTTACTAACAGTGCCTGAAAATCATTAATAAATTACATTCACAGTCCCTTGGGTAAGGTGTCCTTGTGCAGTCCACAACCTGTATGATGGCAAACAGTTCTAGCTATGGTTAGGAAAGGACAGTGTTTATGAATGGTAAATAGGGTGTCGTGAAAGAATGACCAGAGTTGATTTTGGTTACCAGATTGGATGTTGTTATAAACTGAACTGAAGAATCTAGGAAGAGAAAAACATATTGAGGGTAGGAAGAGATTTTAATGAATTGAGTTTGGGGCTCAGGAAGCTTAAAATTCCTAGGGAGTATCATAATGAAAGGTTTACTAGACTTTGGAGATGTACATCTGGAACTCAGGGGAAAGCTCAGAGTAAAGTAAGAGTTATGATGAGAAAGTTACCCAGAGATACATCATGGAATGAGAAGAATAGCAGAAGAAGGGAGTAGCATTAGGGAACTGTCAACATTAAAGGCAGATTAGGGAAAAGATACTTACAAAGAGACAAAGAATACTCAGAGAGGCAAAAATCAGGGACAAATGCTACCAAAGAAAGCAAGGGACAAGAGACTCACCGGGTGTCAAGGCACCAGGAAAAGTCCATTTTAAAAAGACCAATGGAAAGTAGCTTTCTTACTCAAATTTAAATCCCTGGCATCTGACACAGGTCTCACCATCTAAAAAGTGCTCGATGTTTGCTGAAGGAATATAACACTCTGTTTCACATCATTTTGCTTTTGAAAAGAGGGTGGCAATGTGATGGAGGAGGAAGGAGCTGGGCAGAAAAAAAACCCCTATTTCCTAAACACCTACAATGTACCAGATTCTGCAGTAGGAGACTTCACTTGCTGTTTCAGTGAAGAAGGGATAATATCCATATTATACTCACAGTAAATTAAAAAGTCAGAGGACTTAAGTGCAAATTAACCACTCGGTCAATAACTAAGCACGATTTAGACCCAATGTCTATTTCTAAAGCTAGGGTCCCTGGTTCTCTCCCAGCTCTGTCACTGACTAGCTTCCGACGAAATGGCAATTTCTTAATTATAAGAAATTTATAGAATTTGGAATAGATGATCTCCAACATCCTTTCATATACAAAGCTGCAGTTTCCTTAATATTGATTATAGTTAACATCCCTGACGTGTACTCTCCCTCGGCCAGACTTCAAATCCCCCAAGGGAATTTGGACTTAGTTTTCTTCTTCTGGAACTATTTCAGAGAGTTCTAAAGATAACAGAAGCTAAATATTTATTTTTAATAAATGGACAAGTATTTTTTAAAGCAATTTGTTTATTAAACAGTTTAATTAGCTCAAGAACTATTATAAGAGAAGGCAGTTAACATAAGTCTCTTAGACTCACAAAACGGCAAAGGCTTTTAACACTTTTCCAAAGTTATCAGACAACTAACATGCCTACTTTCTGTGATGAAGAAGTAGAAACCAAGCAAAAATGCCAAAGTCATTTATTAAGGATCATTTTTAAAAGCTCTTCATACTCAGATCAGCAAGATGACACACACTGTAGAATACTTAAATAGTATCTTGATTCATACCTTTGCCTTCAACTACATCTTTCAAAAATTTGAGAGAGGTAAAATGCCTTCACTGCGAAAGACTAGAAAGCAGGCTTTATCTAAGACTTAACTGATCATCTTAAAGAGACACTGCTCCAGATTTGAAAGTAAGCATAACTTTCTTAGAGAAGTCACTGGAATAGATCATGCTAATCAATCAATTTTCAAACCTCTAATAAAGATAACATGAGTTACCCTCTTCTGGATTTCATGAAGCACATCATAATAAGTTTTTTCTATGACAGCGAAATGCATTTACAAATGTCCTGGAGTCGGGAAACATAATATACCCAGATGTGTGTGAATTCTTTTATTCAACTTTATCTGATTGTCTTGCCAATAAGATTTTTTGTTAAGCGGTATGTGGCTAATATGGTGAGCCACTGGTTTGAATCAGTGGCTCACTGTCAATCTGAAGAGGCTTATAGGGTGGCGTCTGAAGAAAGAAGTTCAAGTGGGATACTGGCAATATCCATTTAAGGAAAAATGAAAAAGGAGAAATATATCACAAAGGCTAACAGCCAGGAAGAAACCAAAACGATCTGACCTGTACGTAAATATGACAATATGGTATTAAAAGTTTACCTATGATTATTGTATATATGGAGAGAATACCAAATATCAACACCAAGAAATGTCCCATCTACTATGGTTTGTAATAACTAAACCCTTATAGGACACAATATTTGCCTGAGAACTTTATTTATATGAAGTATATCTGGAAAAAATTAGAATTTAGACTACCAAAAAGAACCAGAGATGAGTGAAGTTGCAATGGGGTTAGGAAAAAAAAAACATGTGAGGAACTCAGATTTTAGTTATGGAACAGAAATATGGAAGGCAGAAGGTTAACAATTACACTTAAATGTATTATTCTGCATTAAAAAATCAGGTATAACCTAGCTATAACACTACAAATCAATGGCAAATATACAGCCAAAATTAAGGTTCAGAATTTAACAAAGCAGGAATAAAAGTTTTCCTAGAGAAAAGACTTAGGATTCGTCCAGATAATGACTGAATTCTAATTATTAGACTTATATAATAAATTGCTTGTTTAATGTTGCCATTTGGATTTTATACAGATATTTCATGTCCAAACTGAACGCTTGATTGCCCCCCAACACACCTCTCTTGCTACCATTTTGCTCCTGATAGCTCCTAATCATCTTTCTGTCTTAGCTTAAATGTCATTTTCTCACATTCACCTTATTGTTTTTATCTAGAGTGCTTACTGAAACTTGTAATTCCCTACTCTTTCTATTTATGTATTAAGCTGCTATCATAAGCCAAATATTGTGCTAGGTATGTGACATACCTCTCTCCTTCACTGGGTTATAAGCCCAAAGAAGACAACCACTATATCTGTTTTGTTAATTCTGATATATTAAAGCTGAACAAAATGAATGAATAACTGAAGGAAGGATGAGAGGGAGAGACTTCTTTTCTTGGTGATAAGGAGAAGAGCAAGGTATGACCATTTAATGAGTGTGTACTGCAGGGATTGTTGGGCATTTTCTACTTGTTTAATTCCTCCATCCCTTTGGAGTAGATGGTACTATACTCATTTCATCAAACAATAATTTGAGGATCAGAGAGGTTAAGTCACTAGCTCAAGGTCAATAGCTATTCATTGGTGAAGGTAAAATTCACACCCAAATCTGTCCACTTTAAACCCAATATATTTGCTTTCTATCTCACCAAATATAAGTGTGTCAAGAGATCATTTTGAAAGTCTGTTATTTCTCTGACAGCACAGTATCACTTGAAAGAGCAAGCATTAAAGTTCTTCCCACATTCTGCTGTGGAAAATCTGTGGTTATCAATATTTTCCATTTTTATTTAATCTCAAAATTTAGTTACAGGTAGAAAATAGATACATTAGTTGACGGTTATAAAATAAAACTTGAGACCTTTTATCAGATTGTATTTTAGAATATTTTAAAAATATGACATGTTTTAAGAGTAAACTTTTCTCACTTAAAAAATAACTTTTATCTTAAAATGATACTCATCTTTAAAAAATGAATAAACCAACCTTGTATTTTAAATGAGCTAAGACATTAACAACAAAAGGTTCAGAAAGTCATAAGTATTTATTTTAATTATTTAATGTGATTCCTGAATTCATGTTCTCTGTCTAACTATATATCCCCAATGTACTTTGAGGAGTTTCATTGTGTTCAAAAGGAGCAATAGTTGGGTTTTTTTTTATCACAAAGAATTCTCTTAGCTTTTTATTCCATGTAAAGCTGTTCCCAAACACATTATTTAACTGATGTGCATTACACAAAATATATTGCTTTGGAAACACTTCAAACAAGGCAAATTCCACAGGAGACAGGGTTACTGACTAACACCTCCTGACAATATGACCTCTTGACCGAAACTTTTCTGAATGTGCATCACAAAAGACCCCTGACACCTGTCATTTTCAGAGATTAACACAAAAATTTCCAAAGAATTCCACAGTGCTGCTTGAACAGAAAAAGAAAGTATATACCCACATTTCAATAAAATTTGCCCCTCTCCCTCTAGCTATGTATTTTAATTTTGACCTGTTCTTATCTGTTTTAAAATCCAGACAACCTTTAATACTAATGTTGTACACAGGCTTAAGTTCATCACTCTCATATCCGATCTCCAACACAACTGCAATTTTCGTGTGTGTCTAAAGAACAAATCCTTCACATCAAGCATCTCAGAGCTTCCCTGAGTAAGCCAAGCCTGCTTTAGTGTTTCAAAGAAAACTGTACACACAGAGAGGACATATACTTATGGTTAAGTGTATCAAAAACCTGAAACAGTCATATCACCCTAATGGAATTGAGTTTTAAAGCTAAAGTTTGCTTACAAAGCTTATTGATATTTGCAAATGAATAATTTAATGCAAATCTGAACATTTGCAATTACCTTAAAAATCTAACATTTCTGGAATTGGGCAAAATAGTCTCAAATTTAATTTCATGTTAACTTGCAATTCAATACCTAAACATATACCTGGATGTTGTATATACATGTGGTAAAAATGAATTGTATTTTTAATGAACCAGAGGGCTTCCTTAAGAGAATAATAATGACATTAATGTGGATTTATTTGTAAGGTAAAGATTTTTTTTGCAACGTGAAAAAATTAGTCATTTCTGTTCATCTAGATTTACCTATATCAAACAATGAAATACAGGTAAATATATACAGCAATTTAGAAGGCATATAGAAATTCTGAATACAGATAGAGACATATGGGTTGAGGTTATAACCAATTAAACTTAGGGAGCTGAAGTAAATACTTATATCACTGGCAGAGCAGAGACTAAAACTGTATTGCAAGTCAGAACACTGGCGAGTACTCAAGGTTCTGTTTAAAAAAGAGAAGAAATGGTGATATACGATGGCTGAAGGGAAATCTGTTTTCACAGTCCACAACTCGGCTTCATAGAATAACCCATACACGCTACGCACTTGTAGCACCAAAACTCATCTGTTTAGTAGGAAAAAATGTTCTTATTTAGAACTGTGTTTTGCGAGAGGGAGAGAGGAGCAGTTACAAGTGTGCTTTACACTGTTTCTTAACTACATTTCAATACAATGATAAAGTAAAAGTTTACATTTATGGAAATAAAGCATTGTTTAGATTTTCAATTTTAAAGTAAATTAATACAATGTTTTATACATTTTAGTTTATTATAAAGCTATATTTTATTGCCAAGTATAAGCGCCGTACTTAACCTTGATATTTTTAGAACTTCTATCCACTTAAGGAAACTTTCATTTGTATGAATTCCCTAAATATATTTTTAAATAATGTAAATATGATGGTGATAGCTAACAGATATTGATGATTTTTAACATGTGTCAAACACTGTTGTACATCCTTTATATACAATAACTCATTTGGTTCCCACACATCTCCTATGAGGATGATATTATTACTATTTCCATTTTAGAAATGAGGAAACTGGAGCCTGAAAAGTTGAAAAGAAAGTAAAACACTTTTATATTAAAATATTTGTTGAGACTACTAAACTTGCTCTTTGTCAATGAAAATTTTTCACTGTAGTTTTCTAAATTTTAAATAAATATACATAAAAATATTCTATTCCAGGTATTTCTCCTAAACTTAAAAAATTTTATCTTGTTCTGCTTCTAAAAGTTTAACAGTCCAGTCATTGTGCTATAAAATACAATTCACCTCAAAAAAACAAAATTACAACTATAAGGAGAAGTCAGGAATTTACAGGTTGGTGGTAATCAAATGCCAAGTTTCTCCTTACAAATGACATATGTTACCTTATTTAAAGCTGTTTGTCAGATGATCATTTCTTATTTAGAGAGTAGAGTGCCTAATTAATTATATATTTCTCTAAAGCTGTACTGTACTACCAAATATTAACATGAAAAGACTAGTGGCACCACTATGGGTCTATAGCGGGAAAGGACAACATCAGGAGCTGAAAAAGGCATTAACTTCAACTTTAAATTTCATTTTCCCCTGTTTAAATTAGATTTTTTACGTTATTTAAATGTAATTCTATTACGTTTACTATATTATAGTGACACTTGAAGTGCAGCTATTGCATGAGTCTGCCTGCGCCTCAGGTACAATATAAACTAAAGCTTATAACTCAGCTTTGAAAATTAGCTCATGAATCAAAGGAGATATAAAGTCTAAGCTTCAAAACCCATCTTTATTTACCAGATTTGCAAGAAATCCATTTGGATTTTATTAATATCGGTAGTTATTTTTAAAATCAGATTTTGATTTTCTTTATTCTCTTAACCATTCCATTTGCCAGAGACTGCTTTTCTCAGCTACTTATACCATGCCACAACATTTACAACTAAAATACAAATCATAAAATTACCAATAATGGGTTTTGAAGGTATTTTCCCCCTCCAAGTTCACAACATACATATATGAACATTGTAATGAGCCTATTTAAAATATATTTAATACTCAATCTATAAGTAACAGTGAACAGATTCAATAGATTCTTATGAAATACTTTGTGAAGATTAATCTACTTTAAAAATTTTTTTTCTTCATCTGCTGTAAATCACTCTGAAAAGTTTCATTCTAGCTCTCAGATGCATTCATTCATTTGCATTCAACAAAATTTATTGTGCATCTACAGTGGGCAAAATCTTGCAATAGGATTCAGAGAAATGGTCCTTACCCGAGTAGATGGATAGGAAACAAATAATTATATGCCCTGAATGTTGTAAAAGGGGGAATCGACTCACAGTGGGCATGTATTTGTGTGTGGGTGGGAGGCAGATGGATGAGGCCTCCCTGAAATGACTTTACATCTCTGATTTGAAAGACGAGTAGAAATTCCATTTGTTAAGGGTGAATGGTTAGAGGGCTGGAAGATAGGAGGAAAATTTTAATGTGGTGTGCATGTGATCCAGAGAAATGTTTATTAAATGGTCTGAGGAAGGCAGGAGAGAACCTGGTTAACTGGGACGGCGGAAAGAGGTTCAGTGTGGCTGGGGCAGTGGGAGCGCAGGGCAAGCCAAGGGATGAATGAGGCTGGAGAGACAGGTAGATCAGGAGGGGCCCTGTCATGCCATGCCTGATGGACTTTTATTCCAAGTATCAACCAGAAACACCCAGGAGAAAGGGAAATGACACGGTCAAACTTGGATTTCAAAAATATCTGGCTATCCAGGGAAAACCAGATGGGAAAGGGTATTGATGCCCTTAGATAAGAGGAGGAGGGTAGCAGAGATGATGGCAATTTGGACAATGGGAAACAGACAAAATCAAAAGATATTTATGAACTACAATTGGAAATGACTGGCAACAGATTGAATTTGGAGACTGAAGAAGAGAGATGAGATAACAATCCTAGACTTCTTTCTTCATTAGTGAGGTGGACTACAGCGCCATTTAAAGAAACAGGAAGCAATGGAAGAGAAGTCATTTGGGTGACAGAATGATGATTCCACTTGGGATGTGGTGAGTTTGACATGCTAGAAGATATCTAAACAGAGTTGAACCAAAAACATTGCAGGGATTATGAGATCATTAAATTAGGACACTGCTGTTAACTCAATTTTTATTTTACTTTGGATCTATTTATTTGCATATCTGAATAGGGGGTAGGTTTTAAAGGGAAATATCTTAGTCTTGCTTCATTTAAAGAGGATACAAAGAATAGCTATATGGAAATTAGTTGGGTTTTTTTTTTTTCCAATTGTGGCCTCGTAGTTTTATTGTTTATCCCTCTTGTTATTTTCCTTTAACAAAAGACTCATTTTCATATATTTAATATTAATAGACTATGAACTCCAAGGGTGAAGATATTTTTGGTGATTTATTTGCTGTCTATACATAAGCTCCTTAACAGTGTCAAAAATTGACTACATAATAAATGTTGAATAAATGAATGATAAAGATATATAGTATATTTAATTATGGTAGTATAATTACAAAAAGTACCTCAGGGGCAAATGAGAATCTCACCAAATAACTTGATGATGTAACATTTCTAATCCTGTTTTGCAGGGACCTTAGAACTGCAATTAAATTATCAATGCCTATAAACCCTTTGACATCCTCTGAAGAAATTTGGGAATAAAAATGTTTATAATACAAATCTACACATTTTCAGATGATGCTAAAAGTGCTCTGAGAAATATTAAACTTATGATTTAAATCTTCTTAATTTAAAAAAGCCCCCAAATCAAGTTAAATTCATTGTATTACATATTGATGCTTAATCTAGAATACATTATGGGTCAGTATGAAATGTGAATTTCTAATTACAATTAATTAATTTCTAATTAACTGCAAATTGGCTATTGCATTTCACACACAGGTTCTCTACAACTGAGTGAGACTAGTGGTTAGAAGGGAAAAACTTCTTAATAACCCTATGGATTATTATGCACTTATAGTGTATGTTTTCTGAAGGTGATTTCTTAAACTTTTTGAGAAATACTAATACACAGATACAATACCCATGTAAGCATTAAGAACACTAGGGTTATGGTAATATAAACCATTATAATTTTTGTATATTCTTATGTAATAATGTAAAGCTTAAATTGAAAACTGTAAAAATTGTTTTATTAACAAAATTTTCAACAAAATTCACATGATTAAATGGAGCTTATTATTTTGATACTTTATCTCAATCTACTTAATCTGCAATTTTTCTGTCATTTTAGAAGACCATTTACATAGTTGAAAATTAGTTGGTAGCCCACAAAGTAAGACAAAAAACATAGTTTTGGCTTTGGAACAGCTCAGCTGTTTCGTCTACATTCTTTAATTTTAAATAAAATAAAAATTTGGACTCTCAATTAGAAACACAGCACACTAAAAACAGACATAAAAGGAAATTAATTGTGAAGTTGGAAATGATCCTAAGTTACATACTGTTGAAGGCCAATTTATGTCTTGTTTAGAAAAGGGTCACCCTTTTCTAAGGGTGACGCCTACAGCAAATCTCTTGTTATTTACAGAGAATAAAAAAGCACAAACTCATTTTCTTAATAAGCTTCTTCAGTTCTTCAAATAGTTCTAAGAAATGCCAAAGGCTTGCCTTAGTTAACAAGTACAGATAATCCAAAGTACAGCAGTGTCAGCTAAATAATATTTGATCCCCAAAGATGCCGTTGGTGGGATTTTCATAGCTATAGAAATGTATGAGGTATAAATTTTAGCAATTCTTACAGTTTTGAGTGAGCTTTTATCTTAATTGAAATAGCTGAGTAGAAAAAAAAATGGCTCCAAAAAAATGGAAATTTGTTTTCTATGTGCTAATTGAGCTTCTAAAGGAATAAACTATTTTCTTCTTTTAAATTAAGTGTAATTTTTGTCTAAAATAAAGAATATATGATAATTGTAGAGATTCAAAAATGGAGAAGAAAAAAAAATTACCCTAAGCTTGGTTACCCAGAAATAGCCACTATTAACATAGTTTTCCCATTCTTTGTTTTGTAAAAAATGTTTAAACATTAACTGTAATCATGCAGTACATGTTAACCACACAGACTAAACTGATTATTTTAAATGTCTATTTTCCTGAGTATAAAAGTAATAGTTGCAGAGAACTTGAAATATACAGAAAAAGTCATCAATATTAAAAATAAGTATTATATATTTACTAGTTATAAATGTATTTTTGAGTACTTGTTCTCAGTTCAGAATTGTACATGCAATTTATCTAAGTATAATTTGATGCATCCTGGAGATGTCAGTGCTTGCAAGATTGCATTAAGACACAGTAATTATTTCAGAAAATAATTCATGTAACCAGTAAACAAAGCTGTACCAGTGAGAAAGGAATGGTAGAGTCTGTCTTGAGGAGGAGAAATTATTAACATGGCTGAAAGGAGTTTAGCATAATACTAAGTGAGGCTTTATCACCAAGTGCTATACAGGTGTGGTGATTTAAAGAATTGAGAGACTCAATTTGACACAGTATTACGGGATATCAGTCCATGTTTTGCCAGCTCCTAATCCATGAACAATTAAATGCTCTGTTTTTCAGCCTTTGTCTGTCTCCTGGTTAGATTTCAAAGAGGGATATTGAACTGAGAGCCAGAATCAGGCACAGAGAGTTCTCCTGTGTGTTTAATAATCACTATTCAGCAACAACTATACATAGGATAACTACTGACCACTTGGCGTGTATAGTGACAGTAGGTTCTTTTAAGGATAGAAAGATAAATGATATATGCTTGAGTGCTGGCCTCAAACATCTTACATTCTCTAGCTGGAGACATAAAACATGAGTAAAAAATAGATAATACAAGACATAAAACATTAATTTTATTCTTAGTCTTTCCTATCCTTTATTATTATAGATCTATGAGAATTGTTTGTAAATACTGTCAAAACTACGCATATTTTGTCTACTGACTGTTTACACATAAAGCGCACAACTTATTTGAAATTACTGTGGAAAGTTTCAGAACACTGGTCAGTGTGTGTACTTTACTGGTCACATGACATGCATTTCATTGTCTCACCTACAACAGGGATGTTGGTAAGAACAATGGAACAAACCCAAAGGACTACCTTAAAAGCCGTTCTTTGCTCTTCTGATATTCTTACTTGGAATTCTTTACACTTGGAATTGCAGTTTCAGGCCCTCACTCTGCTTTAATCCACTCACACAGAATGTCACTAGATCATGTACTAGAAGTGCGAATTCCATCTTTGGTCCCAGTGACATAAAAAAAATACTACGTGGTGTCACCATTTTTTAAGCATCCTTTTTTAAACAGCTGTATTAAGGTATAATTTACATACCATAAAATTCACCCAATTTAAGAGTACAATTTAAGGTACAATTCAGTGTTTTTAGGAAATTTAGAGTTGTACAACCACTACCACAATCCAACTTTAGAACATTTCCATCACTCCAAACATTTCCTTTTACCCATTTGCAGTCACAGTTGCTTCCTACTTCTGGTCCCAGGCAACCACTAATATTTCTGTTTTTATCGATTTGCTTTTTCTGGACATTTCATATAAATGGAATTATAAAATATCTGGCTTCTTTCACTTAGCAAAATGTTTTTGAGGTCCATATATGTTGCAGCCTATATCAGTATTTCATTCCTTTTTATTGCTGAATAGTATTCTGGTTATGTAGTACTTATCCATTCACCAGCTGATGGACATTTGGGTTGATTCTACTTTTGGTTATTATAGATAATGCTACTACAGATATCTGTATAAATGTCTTTGTGTGTATGTATGTTTTCTTCCTGTTGGATAAATACAAAAGAGTGGAATTACTGGATTATATAGTACATGTATGCTTAACTTTTTAAGAAGCTGCCAAACTGTTTTCCAAAGCGATTGTGCCATTTCACATTGCCACCAGAACTGTATACAGGTTCTTGTTTCTCCTTATTCTTGCTATTATCTGTCCTCCTTATTACAACAATTTTAATGAGTATGTAGTGAGTGAAGAAGCATAACATACCGGTTACAATTTACACTTCCCTAATGACTAATGATGTTGAGCATCTTAGCATGTGCTTATTTCCCATTCATATATTTTTTGGTAAAATGGCTACTCAAATATTTTATTCATTTTTAAATTGGGTTGTCTGTCTTATTAGTGAGTTGTAAATTTCTTTATATATTCCGTGTTATCACAAATTTTAAAGAACCATATTTTTTATTTGGATAGAACATATTTGAAAGAGATGAATGTATGATCAACTGATAGCAGAGATTCAACTGATAGCAGCCATTTTTTAAAAATTTGTGATTATTCATTTAACAATTGTTGGTGATTCTTGAGCTAGGATTTAAGCTGTGCATATGTCAGCTCTTTAATCATTATTGTAACTGTCACAGTGACTAGTTTTACTGCTTATACATACATGGATAAAAGCCAGGATACTGGTTGGAGTTAGGATGAATAAAATGATCGATTTTATTTTGGGGCAGTAATCTGCCCAAGCCTCTGTATCCTGCCTTAACATATTTCAATATCAAAGGTCCACTTTTCTAAGAGTTTCTTAGATTATTATAGATCACAGTAGAAATTTCTTCATCCCTTCCATCTTTCTTTCCTTCTTCCATTCTTTCTTGCTTCTCAAATTAATTCTCCTCGATAGTTGAGGTGTTACTTAAAATTTCTACTACTATTTTATTGCCACTTTTTTGAAAACATTTCTTAGCATTGTTTGACATATGTTAGACATACATACGTTATCATTCTCTTCAGCTTTATACCATAACTAGACTGTGTCTTCAAATAATAACTCTGTAATGAGAGGATAATTTAACAAAATTGATGAACTGTGATGTTCAAACACTTCAATTTTGGGAACTTCAGGTAGTCAAAGCTCTTAAAGCACTTCTAGCAACTGAAAATGGTGATAAATTATGATTGTAATCATCACTGTTATTTGTTAGCATAGGTAGTGCTGGTGAATACTAGGCCATCAAGCTTAGTCTCTATAGAAGAGCTATGGATGATGCATGGCAAACTCACTAATAAATATTATGACTTCTACGTTAAGGACTTCTAAATTTTATCAAGTGCATCACTTGTTTAAAGCCATATAAAAATAAAACCAAATTTAAGTAAATATAATATTTTAGATAGTTATATGAGAGTTTTAAAATAGATTGATTGAAAGGGTCATTTTCTGTCTCCGAACATACCTCCTCATACAAAATATCTAACACTATGCCAATAACTTAAAACTATGAAATCACTTAATAATAACCTAATAAGGACTTTAGGAACAAGTAATTTCCATAGTATGAGGTGGATCACAGAAATCGGTGAAGAGGCTGGCTATATAGAAATTAAATCTAAAGTCTTTGTTCACGTACTATAGTGTCGCCCAAAGGGGGATATGTCTTAATCACAATGATGGAATTTTATTGAGAAAACAATATGCATTGTAAATAAATGTCTTAATTATTTAAGTAACTACGAAATCTCCTATGAAATAATAATGATGGGAATGTACTGTCTTTGATAGGATATAGGGTTTAGGGTTAGAAAGCTTGATTTTGAGTCTGACTCTCAATGTGATTTTGGACAGGTGGTTTTTGAGTATCAATATTCTCATCTGTAAAATGGGGATAATAATAGCTACCTACCTCACAGAACTGTCCAAAACACTTTATTAATGTGCTAAAAATATTCTAGAAACTGTTAAAAGACATGAATATGAGTTTCCCTTATTATAATTACTTGAAGACCGGTATCTAAGTATGCTGGTAACTTTGGAGGCGAGAAGATCCATTTATTACAAAACAACAGTCTTTACTGGACATTTATAACCAAAGTTAAACTATAAAGCTAGTATTACAAAATAATATTTTATGATAATTTTAAAACTAACACAATAATATTTATTGTTGCCATAGTATCACATCTAAATTTAAATACCATGATGTCATTTGAGTGGTATTTTCTGTCACGAGTAATTGGAATTAATGATAAATCAACTAGAGGCCTCTGAATTTGAAAACCATTCATATGCAGCTCCAACCTCCAAAATATGTAAAGCTTTAGCTTCTTTATAGGTGAAAAAATTGAAGCTTTGGAAGGTTATGTAACATGCCTTTGTTCACACAGTAAGAGTGAGATACTTTTACAACAGCATAAGTTGATTCCAACATAGTAGAATCATGAAATTTTAGAATTTTGAAGGTGGGAGGGATTTTTCAATCTAACCTACTCATTTTGCATGTTAGAAAACTGAGGTCCAAAAAAACAAATTGACTTTTCCAAGGTCATACTGGTACAAGAAAAATTAAATACAAGAGAGTGGATCCCCAGGTCATATGACCTCACAGATAAAAAATAGAATATATTAATTTCTACCAAGGTAATTTGTCTTTTGAAAAGTATTAATTTCACTGAAATAATAACATATTCACATCTTAGATTTCTTCAACTATTTTCACATTAAAAAGAGATATCAAACAACATCTCCTCTTCAGGTCACATGAACACCTCCCGTTTTTGTGTTTTAAAGTTAAGCTGTACTTGCTAGTCTTAATACTCTGGTAGTAAATGGATAGCAACTGATTAGGCTACAAAGGGTGTTTGTTTGATGATTTAAGTATTATATTTTACATTGGGCATCTAAGACCAGAATAATGGAGAGCAATATCTAAAGATCATAAAGATATGTCTTAAAGAGATTTAATTTTGTGTGCACAGCTTTTAAATTCAAATTATTCTTCAGCAACTTTCTCTTTGAAATGAGCTAAATGACATCAGTGGAAAAAATTCTACATAGTGACATTATACTGACCAACAAAACATCCATATATTCACTTTCTATACCACTCTCTGTTTCAAAAGTAGCTGTAGTAATGAATATATTTTTATTTCACAAACTAAATATTTCTATTTGAGCTTATATATAGGATCCTGTGACTTTAAATATAGGCATATAGGTTTTCTCCTCTCTCTGAATTAAGCAGATATGTGACTATCACAGTTTAAAATCTCATAACACCTCCCACCATATGCCTTATTACTAAAACATAGCACTAATACCTGACTGGTGACACATATCAGTACCTTTCAAGAGGCCCTCGTTTTGCTTTATAGGAGACATGTGAGCAGGAGACTCAACAAAACACATTCAAATTTGGGCCATTTCAGAGAATTAGATTGTGGTTGTACGTAAGATTTCTGATAGAGCCGTACATAACTAGAATAAGAGAATTGATTCTAGGCCCAAATGAAGCTACAATGCCCCACACTTCACTCCAAGGACTTGCAGACTAGTGATGTCAAATAAAAATATAATGTGAACCACATATGCAATTCTAAATGCAGTTGTAGCCACATTAAAAAAGATTTTAAAAATGTGAAATTTATTTTAATATTATATTTTATTGGGACTTCCCTGGTGGTCCAGTGGTTAAGAATCCACCTTCCAATGCAGGGAACACAGGTTCAATCCCTGGTCGGGGAACTAAGATCCCACATGCTGTAGGGCAACTAAGCCACGTGCCACAACTAGTGAGTCTGCATGCCACAACTACAGAGTCCTGGTGCTCTGGAGCCCACTCACCACAACTAGAGAGAAGCCGCACACCGCAACAGAAGATCCTGCATGCCACAACTAAGACCCGACGCAGCCAAAAATAAATAAATAAATAAATATTTAAAATAATAATAATATATTTTATTTAACCCAATATATTCCAAAATATTATCACTTTAACATGGATCAGTATTAAAATTACTAGTGAGATATTTTACATTCTTCCTTTTGTACTAAGTCTTCTAAATCCAGTGTGTATTTTACATTTATAGTACATCTTATTTCAGAATAGCCACTTTTAGGTGCTCAATAACCACCTGTGATTGGTTACTGGCTACTGAATTCGACTGAGCAGATCTAGAGTATCTATAGAATAGCAGAGGCTCCACCAGAGCAGGCCTGGGCACGTGGTCTATAGGTCTACAGGGACATGGAGTGATATGTAAAGGGAACTATTTCTCTTCCTTCAGGCAGTTTGATCAGGGTACTTGCACACTTGACAATGTAAGGATTATATAAAGAAAAAGCCTTTTATTACCTGGTAATACAGTTGACTCTTTAAAAAAGTGGGTTTGAACTGTGCAGGTCCACTTAGACAGGTATTTTTCAATAGTAAATACCTCAGTACTACATGATCCGTGATTGGTTGAATCCCAGGATCTGGAGCAACTGCAGGGATGGAGGGCTGACCACAAGTTACAGGTGGATTACCTCCGTGGTGTTCAAGAGGCAAGTGTAATTGACCCATAATTGACCAGCCATTCTTACAGCTAATTTTTATTGAGCACTTACCATATAGGACATTCCTTTAATCTATTTAAGTCACTTAATCCTCACAATAGTCTTGTGAAATAGGATCTGTTCTTATCCCCATACTATACAAGATGCCTGCTTGGAAGACCCTGTGGAAGAACTGCAATCAGTTGTTGCAGATATGATTTCTTAACAAAGGAGGAGAAGTAATGCACCCATAATAATAGTAAACTATTAAAAAATGTAATGGTTATCTACATCACGTCCTGCAGGTACACTGGGTAGACTTGGGAAACACTTGTTGCCTCAGTAATACGAATATTTTTAAAAGCTACAAATGTATATTTTAATGTCATATTCTGCATCTGATAACACGAGATTTAGGAAATTTAGATGAAAACAAAGAGACACTCAGAATCACACACAAACCACTTCTAATAACAATGTAATACGTATCAATAAACACTGAAAAGCAACCACAATAAGATACCTTCGGTCCACAAACAGTGAATATTATACAAGAGATAAGTGAAAAATCAAAAAGGTCAATAAATTAAAGATTGATTGCATAGCACTGCATTGTGAGTAATGAATGAGCATGTTTTCATAAAACCAGTTTTCTTCAATAATCAGTCTAAACCTAAGGACCATTTGTGGACGCTATCCTACTAATGTATCAATTCCTGCTCCAAAGGTATAGGAAATAAAATGATAAGCTAAAGCTAAACAAAATAATGAATCTGTATTTTCTAATAATTGGCTGCTATTTATCTATATGTTTATTATTTGACAGAGTACAGAAATACCCTCTTTACTCCTACTTTTACCTGATTAATTTCTACTCATTCAAATCCTCAAGCCTTCCTTGACACCTCACCACCATTGTTGTCTCTGTTTATGCTCTTAAAGTGACTTTCTTATCTCCTTTGAAGTACTTGTCACAGTTACAATTTTACATTTATGTATGTGATTACTTGGTGTCTATATCCCCTGCTAGATAGTAAGTTTCATGAAGGCAAGAACCTGATATCAGTTTTTGCTACATATTTTATCTGCTAGCGAAGTGCCTAATACCTAGTAGGCACTCATTAAATATTTGTTGAATAGATTAATAAACGTGCTAAGCATTTTATAAGCATAATTTTATTAACCCCTAAAATAATCCTATTAGTTATTTTTCCTTCTAGGTCATAAAGAAAATGAATCTTAGGTTAATTGATTAGCCCAAGACCACCTAGCTATTAATCAGCATTGAACTCAAGTAGTTTAATTCTCGATCATTTTTCAAAACCCCAGACTTGTTTTCTAATTCTTCCCAGTGCTTCATGGACCATATCCAATCGAAGTATTATTGACTCTACATCTTAAATTTGTTTTCTTTTCGTCTTCTGCACTGCCTGTACCTAGGCCACACTGTGATAAGATTGTCTTTCTAAAGTACGTATCTGCCATCATGTTTCTAACTGAAAAAATCTTCAATGGCTGTTCAACACCTGAGAATGAAAGTCAAAACTTCTGGGCATAACAAACAAGGTCCTCCAGAATTAGATCTTGCCTACCTAGTCTTTGAATGAGGTGCATCAAAACACTGAATGGTCCCCAATATTTTGTGCTTTTTCACAGCTTCCTGTCTTTGTGTACCCTTTTCCTTCTACCTAGAATCCCTCCTCCCCTTCCTCTGCCCATTGATCCCCCCTTTATCTTCATGACCCAATTAAAATGTCTTTCCGAAAATCTTCCCAGACAAGCCAGGCTGGCTGAATCACTCCCACCTCTTCTCCGAGCCCTCACGGCACATCTACTTCTGTCACAGCATGAATGTCTTCTATACTGAAAGCTGGGAGAATATTTTCATCAGCTTTTTCAACAATTAGTGAAAAGAGACTGGGTCATATTCGTCGAACCTAGTGAATGAATAGATACAGATTTCTGAATTCTGTATCCACAATTCAACCTGAGGCAATTTCTGTGAGGAGGACATTACTAGAGTGTTTATTTAGTTACAGAGCAGAGTTTTGCATATGAGGTGGGACATTTTGGACACTGTAATGAGAAGGGAGGGAGTGGACTGTCCACGGGCTACATGAAATTTCAAGGGGCAGCAGAAAGCTTTTTCCTCAAAGTGTACATATTAACTGAAAAGAATGACCTTAGTATTTTATTATTAATAATATTACAAGTAATTTCTAAGAATTGAGTACATACGTCAGAAAACCATTCCAGGAGGTTTTTACAAAATCTGTGAGACAGCTAATACATATTTGCGGAAGGCATTAAAATTTGGAAATACCAGTTAAATAGGGCTTTTTACCAAGAAGCTGTTTTTTACATCCTATTTTTTTCCTTAACGAAACAGGCTGCTCTACTATAAGAAAAGAAAAATTACATAATAAAACTACATCTGATCAGATTTTTATCATAAATTGTCGTTACTAAAACCCTCATCTCTTTATCTCTCTACACAAACAATACAAATTAGGAAAAAAATATATTTAGTGCTAAAGCCACATAGAATGATTTGGATGTGCTTGATTTAATTCAGGTACAACATGCAGGTGAAATTTTATTAATTAATTTTTCTATTATCTGTATCAGTACATGTTTTAATAAATAGGAAATATATATTTTTGAAAAATTAGAAAACCACCTTATAACCTTTTTTTTCCTAATGGTAATTATCACCTAAATTTATCATGAAGCATTTCACCTGGTATCTTGCGTCTGCATTGTTCATTTTTCCAATATAGTACACAAAACTAATTATCCCACGTTAGATATGTTTTAGTATGAGTTGAAAAAACACTAAAAGAGAAACACTTCAATTGTTATATTTGAAGTCAGTTGTAATGATTTTGAACACTAATTTATCTTTGCTACTGCTTATCTTCAACCACATAAATATATAAAGAAGAATGTGTGCATTTTAACAATACATAGTAAAGATGTTGTCATGTGAGGATCTCCACATATGACGAAAAAAGCCAGCAATATTATTCTCCACTGAAATCAATGGGAAACTTGATATGGTCCCACAGGATCCTCTTCAGTGCAATTGCTGGTTAAGTGCGAAGTGCATCATGCCCTCAACACCGGGGACTGTGTTTGGGCACTGCTTTTGTAAACTGTCATTTTAAGCATTCATTACACAATTCCAAATTAGAAATAGTGTATATATTTGATTTTGGTGTATTTTTGTATTATTTATAACATACATATATTTCACACAATAGTTAAAGCAAGGTACTAAAAGAATGACTATTAGTTCTCTCAATATTTGTGTTTATATATCTATGCCTTGCTTCTTTTTATTTTTATTTTGCCTTAAGAATGTTAAATTAACTATTAAGTATTCATATGGTATATGAACCGAATTTCTGTACCTTAACCTCCTACACATATATTAAAAGGGGTTGGGTCAGAAGTATCCTAAAATTGAGTGGACTATTAAAAATGAGAGCCAAAAAATAATCTGAATCTAGAAGGGGTCAAACATTATGTAACCCCAGAACAAAAATGAAGACTTCTCATTAATCTCAGTTATTTACCTCTTTGCTTCTTTTTCCTTGTAAATCAACAGATAGAGATTTTCTTTTAATATTTTTGATCCCCAAATGGAGATCAGCTAAATTTGATATCCTGGAAAGTTATTCAATAATGATTTTGTAGCAAATACATCTGCTAGACAACACTGAAATGTTGAGAATGAATAAAGAAAAACTAGAGAAACTGCACAACTGCCTCAAGATGGGAATGGTCCCATCTTGATGGGAATGGTCAGTAAATCAAAATTCAGTAATAACACAGAGTACATTTGTGTCTCCATGAGCCACTTCAACAGAGGGATCCAAGGACATTTTTTTTTTTCCCAATACAATCTAGGCTTTACATTTTAAATAGTAACTTCTCTTTGGCCAGATGAATTTAGGGAATCAGTAGCATAATACCATAATTACAAATTTCTGAGACATTTTCTAAGCATTAATTACTAATGTTCACATAACACATTCTTTAAATTGGGAATAATCACTTAAACATTAATCACATAGGTTTAATACTATTAAATTATTTGCTTTTAATTAACTACCTGACTTGGATCTCA
>NC_138887.1:88585027-88592527 GCF_965194825.1 Balaenoptera physalus | reverse complement strand
TGTTAGAATTAAAAGCAATAACTGCATTCATTTTATAAAAAGGACATTCCAATCTTTAATGAACTTAAAGGCCTAGTTGAAAATACACTCATGGAAGGACAGAAATTCAATAACCTTAACTGTCTAACTATATTAATATATTTAAACTATAACCAAGGGAAGAGACATTTACAAAGGTTTTTGCATGTTTATTTATTAAATCATTACATATCTTCCTGTAGACACTTCCTGAACTGTCTTTTGTAGACACCTACTATACCCATTGTGTTAAATCACTTCTAGAAGGCACTCCACAAACATGCAATACATGACTAAACTTTCTAAGTTATCTGAAGGACATAACTTTTTGTATTTACTTCTCTTTAAGGTTTATATAAACAAACTGTGTAGAACAAAGTAAACTTCAAACTCACGTTATAAACACACCTTACAGACCTTATCATAAAACGCCTCCAGAGTACTACAAAGTATAGCCATGATTTTACTCTGTTTTCTTTATAAGAAAAAATCGAATCAGAGTTTTAAGAAAAATAAGTTACTTCTCTGCATTTCCTTTCGGAACCTGTTGTCTATTAGTACTAAACTGTAATGTTTATTTTCAGTTGTCATTTTCACTTGCCTTTATAAATGCAGTTTAATGTATTCTCAGACAAAATAGAATTTGGCTAAAATTCTAAGGACTCTGACTTAGGGAAGTCAGTAGGAATATTATAGCATTCCACTGGTATGATATTTCTATAAATACATTGAAAGGAATAAAGGGTTATCCTGAAACCTGCATTTATTTAAAGTAATGTGTAAAATAGGCTAATTCTGCAACTTTGGTAGGCATTTAAATCCTATGATGGTGAAAGCAAAATATTTTGAAACAAAATAAAAATTATCTTCCTAATAACTGCTGTCTATTAAAAGAGACATAATTCCCAAATAATAGGGAACTTATTGAAAGAGCTATATCTAGCGCTTTTAAAAGATTATTCTTGAAAACAATGCCTAAAGGTTGAGATATTACTCAGTACATATACTCTAAGATAACTTTCTAAAGGCTGTTATTATTTAAAATAATGATTCTATTAAATTTTACTCTAGTGTGGGCATTTGCTTTAACTTTTGAGCTGCATTCTTTCTCATTATATTCCAACTTAAAAATGTAAATGATACATCACTTAATTTGAAACCATTTTCCATAATACTTCATTATATTTTCATTTTAATGATCTTTTCATGTTTAGTCTGAATGCTATCCAGAGTTTTAAAGAAATCACCTCTATTTTAAAACAAGTATAATCTTATTTTCAAAAAGGGATGCTCATTCTGGCCTAATATAAGTATTTGCTTTGAAAGCTGTCTGTTCTCTGTCACTGTTTCTGCAGACTTGAATCAGTGAAGAATGGAGAGGCTATTCTTTGGCTGCAAGGAATATTTCACTGACAAACAAATTCAGGAAAAATGAATCCGTCACATAAGAAGAATAATACACTACTTAAAAGTGTACCTTTATTGGGCAGTTGTTTACTTTTCTAGGTTTAAAGAGAACAACTGCCTTTTATGAGACACTAGCAGAAAACAAAAAGTGCCTTTAACGTTATCAAAAGATGCATATTCAAAATCTCTTGAAATGAGTTATCAAGAAAAGCAACATAAATGATTACGGTGTTTACATGGCTCACAATCTCTCAGCCAATTTCAACTAATTAATAGCTAATATTTGCAGCTATCACAGGCAAGCATCTGTGTTGTGAAAAGTCCTTGTGGTCCTTTTCATCTTAGCTCAGACCTGGAAGAAATTCATTGTATAAGCAAGTATCAAGTAATGTGGCCCTCTGGTGGAAAACTAAGTATCGTTCTGCAGCACGATGTTAGACAGTAAACTGGAAGCTATAAAATATTTGTTACAAAGCTTTACAGAACATTCCGAAAATCACCCTGTGAACTTAATTAATAGCCTGACACCTGAAGGGCACTCTGGCTCCGGTATGACGTAACTAAGATGAAAATCCTATCTTTGCTCAGACTTCAATCATGTTCCAAATAATCACAAATGCTCAGCTTCCTTTAGCTTAACACAACATGCTCAATTTGCTCTGAATACATTTTTCATAGTCAAGAAAACAGGCTTATTTGTTTTAAGGAATCACCGAGGAAAACAAAACTTACCTGCTGTTGTTGCAGATGCAGCAGTTCTACTGTGCTTACTTCAGAGCTGGTGTCACCACTTGATCTTCCATCTCTGCTGCCAGCATCTAATTGGCTGCTCAGAGTGCTCATTCCATTTTGATTCATTGAACTGTTGCTTATTGTCTCTGTCGCAGATTCCTGCATCATGACTTAATACCTAAAAGTGATTAAGAAGTATCAATTAACACACGTTACACCTTCACACTTCCATTATCAAGATGTCCCTCTCTGCCAATTACAGAGACAGCATCTTTGGAAGAAAAAAAAAAAAAAAAGCCTTGAATAGTCATTTACCAAGAAAAGCCATACAAATTCAGCTCTCATCCAGATACTAATCACTGAAATTATGGTTTCTATAAGCAACTTTTGTGTGGTTACATTTAACAGCCAAAGTAACATACCATGCCTATAGCATGGTCAGTAACATTTATGAACAACCACATTTTAAAGTCTACCTATAAAACCAGTTTAAATGAAGGCACGATTGCACACTCAGTTCTATGTTTCCTATTATCTACCTTTGACAACCATGGATGACTATACAGCCTTATTTTAAATATTCACTATCTTGATTCTGTCAGAATTTTACAGCACATCTTACGCAAGGCTGTTGTTTAATGATGCACAGCTAATCATACAAAATTAAAATTTTGTAAGGGTGTTACAAATCATATGGTATCAACCAATGATAAATAGTATAATGGGTTTCTTTTTTTTTTGTGACTAAATAAAATTTTGCCTTGGAGGCATTTTAAGAAAAAGCTCCTGCTGCAAACACGTCAGATATTGCCTATTTTTTTAATCAAACAGCTCATATTCATTTATTTTTCTGACATTTAAAACATTTAATACTGTCCTTCCTGGGAAGTAATTAAGCTTATGCATGAGCAGCAATCAAACTGTTCACTTGAAGATGACTTAAAACTCAATTTTAACATAGGCAAATAAATGAAAGATATAAAATTAATTTTCCAGGCATGTATTAGATATGAAAGCTGGAAATAAAATCTATCAAGAATATCACTAATGATTGTGCTAAAAACAGCATAAATTATGCATATTACCTTCTCTACAGTAATAAATGTTTTATCATTTTCACTGCATAAATATACTGTACTTTCAGGATAGCAATGAGATGTCCTGCCAAGATCAGTGGAAATCCTTGCAGTAAATAGAGAACCAATGTGGTCTTACAAACCAGAATTTCACAGTACATCTTGACTCTGTGGTTTAAAAAGATCACTTTTGGCTCTCAGAGATATCGGAATCCTACTCCATAACCTAATAGATGCACTTCTGTGTTCTACTTCTACGGACGGAATTTCAGAAATGCCCTGGCTATGCTGTGACTTTAACAGGAATGCTAGACAGACAGTGAGCTCAGCCTAAAGCAAAGAAGGACGTTAAACTTATAACTCAATCTAATTTTTTGTTACTATATGATTTCACGGTTTTAAACTTGGTTGTATTTTAAGACTTTTGTCCATTTAAAATTTCTGCCCATTGATTATAAAGCAAATATAAGCTTAATATCTTTTCATGTCATAGACAAATCTTCTTCCCCAGATTCTTACAAAATGTGGCCATGGACATACATAGAGAGAGACACACAAACACAGATACATATCCAACAGAGATTTTTTTGCATACTAATCTTATAACTATTGAAATTAATGGTTATAGTTTAATAGTTTTAAAAGGTATTTTCATCAAAACCTAAATTATCAGATTATTTCTATGACTCTGAAAAATCAGTTAAAAAAAACCCTGCTAATTTATAAAAGACCATCAGTAACTGGGCTAGCAAAGCAAGTTAGTATAATAAAAACTACAAATACAACTGATAGCTGTTCTGATTTAAAAAAAAAAAAAAAGCAACATCAACAACAAAAACCCATAATCATAAAGGAAACAATTGCTGTAACTATAGTAAACTACTTTTGAACCAAATGTGTTTACGAACAAATAGGCTTTGTTAAACATCTTATTGAACATTAACAAAGAAAAATCATACAAATGAAAACTGATACACAGTGATGGATTTTATAAGAAAAAAACAAAGCTAATACTCTTTTCTGAGATTAGGCAGCTAATAAGTATTCAAATTAGGCATAAATTTTACATGCACAATGTTTAAAATATTCAGAGAAAAGGTCTGATTGCCTTTACTAGTTATATGAAAATTATAATTTGGGTTCTCTTCAACTGTAGAAACAGACAGACATAACGTCCACATATTGCATTTAAATTTTACTTTTGACAATACATCTGGAGTATATATGTATGTGTATGTTTTTACCTCATCATCTAAATCTGTTTGAAATACTTATTTTCTCTGGGTAGAGTCTGCAACACAAGGAATAAAACTTAAAATTACTGTATGTTCAAATGTAGCAGACAGGTGCAGTATTTAATACTAACCTTTGGGTAGTTAATGTCAGGACCAATTGAATGAATTAAAGAATTCTGCATGTATTACTGTGTTATAATCAAAGCCATCAAATAATTAAGAATAACTAACAAGCAGAGAGTCATGTGTCTAAATCTTTATTACAATTATGAAGAAAGACCTACATAACTTCCAGTTTCTATTAACCAGAGGATTTTATTATCCCTTGTGGAATTTTTGACTTTATAAAACCCTGGAGTATAAACTGTGATTTACATTTTAAGTTCAATCATCTAAGTGTTAGTAAAATCATGCTTAAGAAAAACAATAACAGTGACAGTACTTTTTTCTCTACAAAACAGAAGAATCTGACTCAAGATTAATATGCAAAAAGAAGGGCAACTGTGTAATTAGATGATTATAATGTACATTTCACCTAAAGAAGAGAGCGTGAAGTATGTCCACTATAAAGGAGACATATCTTCAAGGATAATGAAGATGCTTTCCAGTATTTACTGTTTCTCCTAGTGACATCTCTGCACCTATTTTCCACTAGAGGAAATATTTTCAGCACAGTGTGAGGTGCTGTTTACCTTTTAAAGTATATTTTAAATAATTACAAATTCAGCATATTCTTTCAAAGTGGATGTGCTTGTGATCCCAAATATATCAAACTAAATTATTCATTCTTCTCAATCCTACCACAAACATTTTACAAAAATCAGTGAAAATAATTTCCAGATCATCAAAGAGAAAGGTGAAATTGGGAGTCGCTGTTTTAATGTTTGTCTGAACTGTTAGTTAAACCTTTAAATCTTTCATCATGCACAACTTTTCAGCCACATCGGAAAATAACTCTTCCGACCTTGCACTCAAACGATACAGTTCTACTTTTCTCCCCTGCATTATGTTTTCCTTTCTTTTCTTTTTCTTCTTTTCTTTTTTTTAAGCAAGTCACTGTACAGATACTTATTCTCTACACCACTTCCCTTTTGAAACATTAAACTGACACTGGAACTGACTGCACAAGATTGCATTTTCTCTTCCTAAACAACTTGAATTGAAAGGTTACTTAGTGTAACAATATTTACTTGCAGAATTGTGTTGTTACCAAGGGTATAATGGATGGTGGCTATGCAGGTTTACGCAAGAATGAGTGAAGCATGAGGCATGAGCCATGTGTTTGACATGTTTCAAATTGCTGTAATCCAGCATTAAACACACCCAGCAATTCATGCCATTTCTTGCAGCCATAATCTTGAATAAAGCGTGCACAACCACTTATTATATAAATTAGTATATGACTGCCTGTTATAGTCACAACAGTGCTTTTGTGTTTATTTTGCATCAAGATGTAGTCTTTTATTTGTACAAATAGCAGGATATAAAGACATAGCTCAATTAGACCTCCTTACTTTATGATAGGGTAGTACTGAATGCTAGACTTGTTGGCTTTATTTTTTCCTCTAAGAGTTATAGGTTCCATTGGTATAAAACTGTACCATGTGAGATAGACATTTGCCAGAGCGATAACAGAAACCTGCATGCACCCTATTCCATATTCACTGCAATGTTCGAAAGTTTGAAACTTGACCTGGGCAAGTACAGTTAGCTGTGTTATTTCAACCACCACCAGGGACACTATTGGTTCTTGTTGCTCACTCAACCTTTTCCCTCTGGTCTTCTCTCTCACCTTTTTCTCTCTCTCCCTCTCTCATCCACTCTACCTCTCTCCCATCCTTCTTCTCTTCCACCCTCTTTTGTATGTATGTATATGTATGCGAATGTATGGATGGATATGGATAGATAGATGATAGCGCTAACTGTATATGTCAAGGATGGTAAGAAGGGAAAAATAACCTCACTTCCCCACCACACTCGCCTGTCCACATACACGGACACTTCATCTTATAATCATGGTGACTTACTATTCAACCTCATTTTGTTTGGCATCTTACCACTTACTCAAAACAAATGGATGAAAAAAAATGACTTCTTAAAAAACTAAGAATAAATAACAGCACATATAAAAACTTTACAGCTATTCATTTCTATGAACTTTTCTTAAACAAAATTATTTACAGTGACATTAAAAGACATTTTATGTCCAGTACCTGGTTTCTTTCAGTGTCTAATTTATTTAACCAAATAAATGCATTAAATCCAAAAGATTCCAAATATGACATCTAAAGAAAAGTGAGCCATAAGATTAAAAAGTAATCATATATTCTTAAATAGTTCTTCATTTTAAGATATCAATATTAAATATTACTAAATATTTCTATGTACAGTCACACAAGAAAGGGTTAAGTATGCAGAAAATCTACATATGTAAGAAGAAATCACATACATTTGCCTCAAAATATGAGTTAAATACTGATTTTGAAAACTTGACTGTGATGTAAAACTTCTGAAAGAAACTAGAATTTAAATAATAACTTCTGTGCTCTGGTGGAATTAATTCATCATGGACACCATGCAGAGTGCATCTGAAATCTAGTACTGCTTTGCTAAAAGTATTTAATGCTAAGATTGCCTAATAAATCAAAATGCCAAATATGAAGGACATAGTTGAATGTGTAAGAACAAAAAATGAACAAGCACATGAATATTTTTAATTTTAAAAAACGGAACAGGGAGTCCTTTACACCATGATTTAGAGAAGGATATCTGTTGTTATAGCAAGTGATATTATCTTTATTATAATAAGTGATATGACCTTAAGTAAATGAAAATTAAGTTGGGTATAAAGTATTTGCCACTGCTTTTCACTTGCTTAAACAACATGCCTAAAATGCTATTCACAAACTAAGGTCACCTTTCTGGGAAAAAAAGAACAAAAAACCTTTAATTAGGAAAAATTCAAATATTCATTCAAAAAGGTTAATAGGCCAAACATCCAAAGTTGTAGGGCATTTCAACATGGTATTTTT